>NC_056726.1:1279869422-1279889422 GCF_019279795.1 Protopterus annectens | reverse complement strand
CTGCATGTCCTCCCTGCGTTTGTGTGGGTTTCCTTCCACATTCAAAGACATGCATCTGGATCATTTCTCCCAGGCCTCTGCTGAAAATTGTCTACATTCCAAGTTGGAGTTTCCCGGTTAATAAATTAAAAATAAAAAAAAATTATATCAAATATATGTTCAGAAATGTTTGACTCCTAATGATTTTGAAATCAAGACATGCAAAGCATCTATACTTTGAAATGTCTAAAACATTGTGTGGGAACCTTTATATAATCTTCTTTCATAAAATGATTTGTATATATGCTTTTCTATGGTTTTATACCCATGATTATAAGATTCTTTTCGCTATTATTTACATTTGAAACCCAAGAATCAGTGTATCTAACAGGCCGAGTATCATAAAATAAATGAGTCAATTTGAATCGGCTGCTACTTTACCTTTACTGTTCTTCATTATTTGTGATTTCACTTTTATGTGCTACTATGCACGCTTCTTTGTCTCTCATTCGTACTAACTTTGTATTAAGATGGCATTATAACATACTTCTTGAACATGAAATGAAGAAAAAAACCAATAGGGCTACCACAACTGTAAGCATATATTGATTAAAACTACAAACGTTTGTTGTTTTAATAAATATATGCTTACAGTTGTGGTAGCCCTATTGTTTTTTTCTTCATTACATTGCTTCATTTCCACAAGCCGCGGTTGTACAGCGGTTGCGTTGTTGCCTCAGAGCAAGAGGTTCTCCCATTCGATTCTCAGCTAGTGTGCAGGGAGTGCCTTCTGTGTGGAGTCTGCATGTCCTCCCCACAGTCGTGTGGCCTCCGAAAGACATGCGTGAATTGGCGTTCCTTCGCTGAAGGTTGGGCGTCGGGCTGGCTACTCGGCACCATAAACAAAATCTACTGCCAATCATTAGCGGACTGGAGTTCCGCTGTGGCGACCCCTTAGTGGGAAAAGCCGAAAAGACCAACAACATTGCTTCATTTCCAATTTGGGCTTTTGTGTAATAGTTGGCCTCTTGTTAGACTGTATATTTCTTGAACATAGATTGAAATTCTTACGGCAATGGTGTCAACAAAAGATATCACAATCAGTGGCATTTTCAATAAATTTGAACAATGATCCCTTTAAACATTTGAGTTGGATATGAAGCAGTAGCAGCTATCTATGCCCTATATATTCACAGAGTGACTGCTTTATTACTTATTCTGTATGCAATATTATTTCTATATTTATAAACAAACTTTCTGAGGAAAAAGTCAGGAAAAGGTTTTATAATCAAACTGCATTGTTTTTATTCTCTATATGTATGTAACAAATTCAGTTACCCTCTTTGTCAGTGAATAAAAAAATGAACAATTTATAAATGGTATAAGACATACCTGTTTTAAAATCAAAATTTCCATAGTCTAATCAGAAATAAGATTTGTCTCTGAGCTTTATCTTTGCTCTGAAAATATTGCCTATTATTGAGCAGTAATATACTAGTATACATGAAAGTATTCTGAATTAAGTATTTCAATCCAAGTGCTAATGATATAATCTTCTGAAATTAAACATAAATTATTAGGAAATATATCTGTATAAATGGCTTTGACTGTCTTTCACAAAGGGATGGAGTCATGGCTATGACCTAGATGACCTGAGGTTGACTACTGATGCAGATGCTAGAAGAGGCTATACAGAAGAAGATACAATTGAGAGGCTGAAGCCAATGATGATAGCTCTCATTAGCATGTGGGTGGTAGCATGTGTTCCATTGGTGGTGCATGTGTCCATACCAGCTGCCAGAGATAGAGTTAGGACCTAAATAGGGACACCTTCATTGCTGCAGTACTAGCAAAAGCATTAATGCCCTCCATGGCTGCCTAGATAATGGCCCTCCTCAGCAGTGACGGAATAAATGGGGTTAAGCCCAGTCAGACTGAGCTTGGTTATCAGCAGGCATGGAGGTAAAATGTACCCAGAAAATATATTTCTCTCTGAAGAGCTTTAACCTTGAATTATGTTAACCTCTGCTAGGCACCATTGATTTGACTTTGAAGTAAATATATCATGTTAATGAAACCAGCAAATTTTACCCTAAATTCAGAAATTTATAACACGTTGTACAATCCTGGTTCTAGTAGGACTACTCAGTGCAGTATAAAGGAATATTTCAAAGCCAGCTTAAATGCTGTAGTGATAAGAAAGCCATGGCATTCAGTGTAGAAATGCACATACACTTGCAGCAGCCCATGGGTGCAACTAATACAAATTGATGTGTAAAACAAAAGTCATAAATATGGGGCAAAGTGAAGCAGAATAAAATGCATATAGTCACAGTTAACGTTTTTTCTTTTTTCTATTGTTTGATGAAGCTTACCAAGCGAAAGCGCTTACTTTTATGTCTGGACACCCTTGAATAAATTTTACTTGGTCTAATTTCTGGAGAACTCTTGGATTATCTTGGACTACCTTCACGTTAACTGTGTCTATATGCATTTTATTCTGCTTCGCTTTGCCCCATATTTATGACTTTTGTTTTACACATTATTTCTTGTCGGGACAAAGCGTTTATCAGATTTCTTGGCAGTATCCTGTTTTGCTGTAATATAAATTGATGGTGTGAACTTCCCCAGAGCCTGTCACTAGAATCATAAGAACAGCATATTAAAAAAATTCAAGGACAGTCCTACTACTCCATTATCTATACCCATTAATATCAATAGCAGGAATAAAGGTGTTAAAATCACAACATATATGTACAGTAAAGCAATGTGTGTGTGTGTGTGTGTGTGTGTGTGTGTGTGTGTGTGTGTGTGTGTGTGTGTGTGTGCATGTGTCTGTGATTGTGTTATGTGTGTCAGACATTGTGTGTATGTGTGTGTTTTTGTGAATGTATGTCAGAGATTGTGTGTGTGTGTGAGTGTGTGTGTGTGTGTGTGTGTGTGTGTGTGTGTTTGTGTGTGTGTGTGTGTGTGTGTATGTACATCTGTTTATGTGTTTGTGAGTGTGCATGTGTGTTGGAAATTGTTTGTATGTGTATTTCTGTTTGTGTGTGTCTGGCCATCTGTGAAACAACACTGATTGGCTGTTAAGGTAGAAAACTATTGTGGTTACTTCTAACTATAGTATTCTCAGTTTAGCGACATTCTAATGAGATGCTAAAGAGGTTTTGATCCATGAAGAACTTTCACATCTCTCAATTGTTTTTTTTATTGCTACAATGCTACTAGAGCTAACCAGCAAATTCTGAATACAGATATGGCAATAAGTTCCCCTGAATCCTGTCCTGTGTCTAATATATATATATATATATATATATATATATATATATATATATATATATATATATATATATATATATATGCATACATACGTGTGTGTGTGTGTGTGTGTGTATCTCCTCTGGTAAAGCATGCTCCATTCAGACACTTCTAAACATGCTACTCTTTATATGAATATATGCATGTATATATGCAATGCATATGGAGTAATGTATGAATTTCTTAATACATACATCTTTTTGTGAAGGTTTCATTGTTCTATGTCTTTTCATCCCTAGCCACATATAGATCAATGGTAGCCATACTGAAATATATATATATTTTTTTATAATAAAAACATATCTAAATAATTAAATATATTTACTTGCTTGAATCACATATTTATTAATTTATTTGTCTTTCTTTACCGGGAAAGTCCAACTAGGTAATACCCATTTTCAGCAGAGGCCTGGGAGAAAAGTTCCATTTACTTACATTGCATTATACTAAGTTCCAGTTAAACAGAGTAGTTACATTTCTATTTATGTTTATACACAAACAGTAGTTACATTTATCCATATACAGTCTAATATTTTACAGAGATGGAAGTTACTAAGGAGAAAGGACATGTGCAACTTAATGGATTGTACTGGCAACAGTTATGTATAAAAATTGTTTAATCATTTCAGTAAGTGGTTGAGAATATTATCCCCCGGATTCTCAAAACCTCTTCTCAAGCAGGCAATATGTCTGTCGTGCGATGCACGAGAGCCCCTGCACTAATTCTGCACGGACGAAGCCCTTGTATGCAAATCCCCCCAATTGCAGGAGAAATCAAAGCAAATGAGGTGATTTTGTGATCCAGGAAGCTTGCAACCATCCATACAGGACTAGTGCAATCAGCAGAAATGTACTCGGTTAGTAACCGAGTACATTTCTACAAAATCCAAAACGGAGCTAAGACAGCTCCAAATAAAGGCTGGTTATCATGTAGTAAGCATGCCAGTGGCCAAGTATAAGGCCACTGACATTGCAAACAATACAAAAAATAAAAAAATCAACTTTTATTTTTTTTTAGCCATCTCGGCTGTTTAAGCGTAGGGCAGCGGCATGCAAACGGGATTCGGGGGGGGGGGGTAACAAAATGAACCTAAATTAAGCATTCTAACTAAAATCAGTATTCTGCCATACAAGTTTACGGCAGGCAGAAGACAACCTTGCCAGTGAGTAGTGGTTGCTAAAGGGGAGGCTCAGAGTGAGACATGTAACTATGCATTAGCAGGCAATCCTATGCAAATGAGGGGAAGGATAGTGAATCCCAGTTTACCCAAGCATGTGAGTCAGGTCCCAACAGTGTAAGAGTAGGAATAGCTTGGTGCAAGCCTAGGAGGTAGGTGACATCTTGGGGGGTGTGTCAGGCATACTGTAAGCGGATTGGAGCCTTGTGGCTTGGGTTTGCTCCTAGCTTAGCACCGCTAAGCAACGGGGTGTTTCTAAACCGGCCTAGCAGACTTTACAAAGCCTAAGCGGGTGTGCACGCCACACACTGGGTTGTACAGGAAGTAAAAAGAGGTTAAACCAGGAAATAGCAGCAGTGTGCACAACTGAGCACTCTGTTTGTGCGGCGCACCTCCGAGCTTAAACAGGAAGGAAATGGGAAGGGAAAACAGCAGTAGGAAGGTAATCAAGGAGTACTAGCTTAGTTGGCAGGTGAAATGTATCAGAACCAGCCAATTACACAGGCAGCAGGCCAGCCCAGCCCAGCCCAGAACACTCTATAAACTATGGAAACACCTACCACTCTGGTTTTTCCCACACTCTACACCACCGGTGTAAGCAAGTGAGGAACTTTTAACACTCATAACAGCAAAATGTTAGGGGCTGCAATAACTATCATAAAACTTGTGGAAGAGGCTGAGGGTGGTGAGGATGTGAATGCTGCTGAGCAACCCACAGTGAGGAGACAGAGAAGAGTTTACAGACCCAGGGTAACCTACCAAGCGCTACATGAGCTGGATATAGTGGAGCGCTATAGGGTGGACAGGGACCTCCTACAGCAAATTGTTGAGCTGTGCCGGTCATGCCTCACACACAGAACTAACAGAGGGGAACCCATCCCAGTGGATACCAAGGTATGTGTAGGCCTAAGAATACTAGCTACAGGTACCTTCCAAAGGCCAACTGGGGAAATGATGGGGTTTTCACAGGCATCAGCATCCAGGGTATTCCACCAGTTCCTGGATGCCATGTCAGCACATGTCAGTGAGCACGTATATTTCCCCAACACCCGTGAGGCGTTGGCCAGCAATATGCAACTGTTCCACCAAATATCAGAATACCCTGATGTAGTGGGTGCTATAGACTGCATGCACATATGCATCAAAGCACCACCCCATGAGTGGGGTAGGGTCTACATCAACCATAAGGGCTTCCCTTCCATCAACTGCCAGGTCATGTGCGATGTCCAGGGTATAATAATTAACATGTGTGCTGGCTGCCCTGGAAGTTATCATGATTCCCACATCTGGCATCTGATGCAGCTGTACCAGAGATTTGCCAATGGGGATATCCCGTACAGTCACCTAGTGGGGGATGCTGGATACGCACTGGAGCCATGGCTGATGACACCCATCAGAAATGCACACACTCCTGAACAAGAACTCCATAATGAGGCACATGCACAAACAAGAATCATGACAGAGTGTGTGTTTGGGATGATCAAGTCATGGTTCCGGTGCCTGGACACATCCGGTGGAGCCTTGCAGTACTCACCAGCTACATGTACCCAAATTGTCTTTGTATGTGCCATGCTACACAATATGATCCTGTGGAAACAGCTGCAGCAGAAACAGACAGGGCAGGGCCACACAGCCACTTACCATTGCCAAGGCCTGCACAGGCACAGTGTGACTAGGAGGAGGAACAACCTGAGCCTTCCCCAGTAGGCAGAAGGAGGCATGCCCAGTATGCCCTGGCCTTGGCAAAGAGGCAACACATAGCACACACATTGACATGGGAGGGACCCAGGGAAAAACACCTCTCTCTGACTCTCACATACAGTAAAACAGATGCCAAACATTACACTACCTGTGCCTAACCATGTGTATGGAGTGTACTATGTGCATCCAACATAGGCAGCCCTGCAGCACCACACTCAATACTGAGACACCCACAAGGTAAGTGACTCACACAAGTCAATCGGGGGGGATCACATACCCAACAACAGTTACAGCCAGCAGGACAGGTGTAGACAAACACAAACAAATGCTGTGCTATGGCCTCTGAATGAGGCCTATGGGTAACCTCCCCCTCCAGGCCTACACAGACAGACTACAGCAGGCCAGGCAGTGGAATTTCAGTTGTGAATGCTAGGAAGTCAGAAACTAATATGTAGGTAATTAAAAGCTAAGATCTGTAGTACACTGTCATGCCTCTAGCCAGCATGATAGATAAGACTACAGACTGAAATGGAGTACCCAACATACCAGTACAGTCCTAGCAAATATGTACAAGTGTCAGTTGTGCCCTCCATCCTACACAGACATATAGTAACAATCAGGTGTGCCCCCAAATCCTGTGTAGAAATGTAGAAATAATCAGGTGTGCCCTCCCCCCTCCTACATAGAAATATAGTAACAGTCAGGTGTGCCCCCCCCCAATCATGTGTAGAAATGTAGAAATAGTCAGATGATACCCCATCCTACAAAGAAATATAGTAACAGTCAGGTGTGCCCTCCCAAACCTGTGTAGAAATGTAGAAACAGTCAGGTGTGTCCCCCCGCTATGCAAAAATATAGTAACAGTCAATGCCAAATGATCGATGGATACCCTGCAGAGACAGCATGCTACCTGTCAGTGTACAACACAAAGGTCAGCACTGCAGTACAAACTACCTGGACTTGTCCCACACATTCAATACAGAAGGCCATACTGGGTATGCTCACACACTTAAACACATGAAGGCCATGTCTGCAAACACCAGTGGACCAGACATATCTGACAGTCACAGTTGTTAGTGCAGACACTCATCAGTATGCACCATTCATGCCTTGTACACACAGTGGATAGGAATACAGACATATATCTAAGGACAACACACTATAATAAGCCAAAGGTAGGCAGACATAGATGTGTGGAAGAGGGTGACTGTGACAAGGAGCCCTGCAGGCCTGTCCCACCCAGTACATGGCCAAAGGGCCCAAACACATGAGGTGTAGATGTCACTCACTGCAGATACTAGCCACCAGTATCTGTCAGCATTGCAGACTATGTGGTGCACATGCCAGCTGTGCAACATGACTGTACAAGGAAGTAGTCATCTAGTACCTGTATACATATACCTGTGAAATATGACCCTGTGTGTGCCCACACGTGGTGTGTCAACCCCTAGATGAATGGGTTATGGCCCATGCACACACACTGCCCTCCCCATAGCCCTACTATGACAAGCCTGCTGAGGTCATCCAATGTGAAATAGACCTTTGGGAAAAATGTAGCCCAGTGATCTCAGTGGCACATCCCATAACTGTGTACTGTTGTAGTGTGATAACCTAGTTAGGTAGGAGTTTAATCCCAGACTTGGTAACTGTGTTTGTGTGTGTGTCTGTCTGGCTGTGTAGAGAACAATGTTTTTTAGGGTAGTCACACTCCCAACAATTCAAATGCTCCACCTTGGCAAGGCTGCTGATGTTATCCACCTAGAAATACACCTCTGGGAAGATTGTAGCCCAGTAATTTCTATAGCGTGTCCTGTAACTGTGTACTGCTGTCATGTGATAAAGTAGTTAGATAGGTGCTCTAATCCCCGACATGGCAAGTGTGTGTGTCTTTCTGACTCTGTCTGTGCAGAGAGCAATGCTTTTTAGTGTACTCACACTGCCTACAAGTCATATACTCAACTTTGGCAAGGCTGTTGATGTCATCCACCTAGAAATACACCTCTGGGAAGGCTGTAGCCTAGTAATCTCTGTAACATGTCCTGTAACTGCACACTGCTGTAGTGTGATAAAGTAGTTAGGTAGATGAAGTAGTTAGGTAGGTGTTCTAATCTCAAACATGGCAAGTATGTGTGTCTGTCTGTGTAGAGAGCAATGCTTTTTCGGGTACTCACACTGTCTACAAATCATATATTCAATTTTGGCAAGGCTGCTGATGTCATCCACCTAGAAATACACCTCTGGGAAGGCTGTAGCCTAGTAATCTCTGTAGCATGTCCTGTAACTGAACACTGCTGTAGTGTGATAAAGTAGTTAGGTAGATTAAGTAGTTAGGTAGGTGTTCTAATCTCGAACATGGCAAGTGTGTGTGTCTGTCTGTGTAGAGAGCAATGCTTTTTCGGGTACTCACACTGTCTACAAATCATATACTCAATTTTGGCAAGGCTGCTGATGTCATCTACCTAGAAATACACCTCTGGGAAGTTTGTAGCCCAGTAATCTCTGTAGTGTGTCCTGTAACTGCTGTAGTGTAATAAAATACTTTGGTAGGTGTTCTAATCCCAAACATGACAAGTGTGTGTTTGTCTGACTCTGTGCAGAGCGCAATGGTTTTTAAGGTACTCACACTGCCTACAAGTCATATACTCAACTTTGGCAAGGCTGCTGATGTCATCCACCTAGAAATACACCTATGGGAAGGTTGTAGCCCAGTAATCCCGTAGTGCATCCTATAACTGTTTACTGCTGTAGTGTGGTAAAGTAGTTAAGTAGGTGTTCTAATCCTAGGCATGCCAAGTGTGTGTCAGTCTGCCTCTGTCTGTGCAAAGAGCAATGCTTTTTAGGGTACTCACAATCCCTACAATTCATATGCTCAACTTTGGCAAGGCTGCTGATGTCACCCACCTAGAAATACACCTCTGGGAAGGTTGTAGCCCAGTAATCTCCATAGTGCGTGACATAACTATGTACTACTGTAGTGTGATTTAGGACTGTGTTAAGGTTCCATCTCCACCCATGGCGGTTGTGGATGTTTTGTTTTTGTTACAATGTCTGTGTAGGGAGCAATGCATTTTAGGCTAGTCACATGCAGTACATGACAAATGGCCTACTTTGGCAATCCTGCTGATGTCATTCATTGTGAAATGCACCTTTGAGGAAGGGCTTCACAGTGATCCCTGTTGTGCATCCTATAACAGCTCCATGCTGTAGTGTGATATAGACCTCTGTTAGGAGTTCTATACCCACACATGTCGGTTGTGGATGTTTTGTGTGTTTGTTACTGTCTGTGTAAGGAGCAATGCATTTTAGGCTAGTCATACACAGTACATTTCAAATTGCCTACTTTGGCAATCCTGCTGATGTCATTCAGTGTGAAATACATCTTTGGGGAAGGTGTACTCCAATAATCTCCATGGCACGTACTATAACTGTGTAGTGCGGTAGTATAATAAACTCTACTCTCTACTCTGGGTTCTACTCCCAGACATGACAGGTGTGTGTGTGTAGCACATATCCTGTGTGGAGGTGGTTATGAGTGTTTGACACCTGTGTAGTGGGTTTTGCATATTTCTTATATGGTGGCCCTACTATATATCACAATGTCCACAGTACAGGGATAACAGATGTGAAATAGCTGAGAGGCTGGGGTGCAAAGCCATACCCATACATGTGACATCAAGGCCAGGCAATCACAGTTAACAACCCCAAAATTATCCAGAGCACACTCTCAACCCATGTCTCATACGTACACACACACACACACACACACACACACACACACACACACACACACGCTTAGGCAACAGCCAATATGTGGGTAGTACACTGCATATTGGCCACTGATTAGTAGCTATGGAGTGATAGCGCAGTGGTCTATAGAGGGCATGGCACCCTGTCCATTTTGCCAATATGCACATACATGCAGACAGCGTACCTCCCCCATGTTCCCCAATGGACACCTGTGGTGCCATCACATGTGATCCACAAAGGACATACCATGCCTGACAACATGCCCTGTATGGACAGATGCCACTGGCACCAGGGAATGCCATTAGCATGCTATCAATGTAGGTGCAGGGTAAACCTGCTGCCCATTACCAGTTCCTGCCACAGGTGGGCAAGACTGGCACATCTGACGATAATCGTAGGTTCATAGGTAGGTACTAGGGTATCTGACCGAGTGCATTTATAAGCCTAGCCAGTGTGTCGGCTTTCATCATCCCATTGATTAAGTAATTGATCCTCTGTCAAGCAGAGCCAATGAAGTTATCCCAGGGGTGTATTTTCTGTTTCCCATCCACTCGTCAAGGTTTCTCTTGAAGAGTGTTAGTGAAGGGCTCTGCCTAATGTAGTTTGGAATTTTGTTCCAAAGCATGGGGAGTCTCTGTGACAGGAATCTATCCCTCCAGCATGTTTTATTTATTGTTGTGGTGAGGTTTAGCTCACTAGAACGCGTGGCTCGCAGTGACTTGAATTTCTTTAGGTGGAGCATGTCCACCAATTCTGAGTTGGACATGGCTTTGTAAGTCAGGCAGAGATCACCACTGAGTAAACAATATGCCACTGAGTACAGCTGGAGTTTATTCAGTCAGGCTGCATTGGACATATGTTTGAGGCCAGTAATCCTCTTGGTGAGGCACTTTTGTGGTCTCTCCAGCTGTTGGAAGTATCTTGTGAGGTACATCCCAAATGGGGCATTGTACCCTATGATGGGTCTGATGAGTGACAAGTAGAGGGGCATTATAACCTCTTTTTTTCTAGATGCAAACCCTTTAGTAATTAGATGGGCCACATAGAAGGATTTCCTAACTACTTTGGCAATATGATTGTCAAAGGAGAGATTACTATCTACCTGGGTACCCAGATCTCTTATTACCTCTTCTGTATTAAGGGGGCTGTCACCTATGTGGTAATTCGTGGGTGTTTTGTTTTTCCCAAATGGGATGACTATGCATTGTTTGGCATTTAGCTTGAGGCCATGACTTTGACACCAGGTGTCCATCTCAGTAAGGCTCTTTGGGAGGATGTCCGTGTCAGCCGGAGAGTCAATTATGGCTCCCAGTTTGCAGTCATCGGCGAACTTGGTTAGCCATAGTCCTCCTGTGTTTTGTCTGTACTTCTGAGGAGGATATGCTGAGCAGTAGAGGTCCTAGGACTGAGCCTTGTGAGACACCACTTGTGACTGGTTTAGAGTCAGACCTAGAGCCCACTATTCTTACGTGTGAGTTCTGTGTGTAAGCCAGTTGGTAACCCATCTCGTGATGTAGGGGTTTATGTTCAGGCTGGTGAGTTTTTCTGTAATACCCAAGTGGGGAATGGTGTTACAAGCCTTGGCAAGGTCAAGGTAGGCTGTGTAAACAACCTTTCCCTTCGTCTATGGCCTTGGTGGCTATCTCAAAGACGTCAATCAGGTTTAGTAGGCATTATCTGCCCTTAACAAAGCTGAACTGGGTTGGGTCAAGTGTTTGGAGGTTCCCAATGTCTTTGTTAATGAGTTCCATGATGATGCACTCCATAGCCTTGCAGACCAGGCTAGTCAGGCTTATGGGGCGATAGTTACCAGGGTCACTTGTGGCCTCTCCTTTGTGGAGTGAAATAACCATTGCTGTGCACCATTCTATGGGCACGTAGCCTGTGGAGAGGCTGAGGTTGAACAGTGTGTTTAGGTGGGGGGTTAGGTTGTTCTGTAGTTCATGCAAGACGCAGCCTGGGACACCATCTGGCCCCATTGTTGCTGTGTTTTAGGCTTTTGAAAGGGCTATTTTCACCTGTGCATCTGTGATTTCCAGGACACTACACTTTTCCGGTATTGAGAGGGGGTTGAAGTTTGCACTGAATCTGCCAGGATGTTGGCAATATCAGTAGGTTCAGTATATTTTGTGCTATTTAGAACTAGTTCAGTGCATATCTGCGAGTTGCCACTTAGATTCTTAACATAGCTAAAGAAGGCTTTGTGGTTATCTTTTGAATCCTTGGCTATTTTTCTTTCAAAGTTAGCCTTAGATGATTTTATAAGGGACCTTAATTTCTTACTGATACTAATCAGGGATGTCTTTCCTTTTTGGGATTTGCTTTTTTTCTGAACTAGTTTCCTCCTTCTATTGTATAGCCTGTTTATGGCAGGTGTCCACCAGACTGGTTTCCTTCTCTTAGAGGAGAGAGTCTTGGTTTTGCTCGGGATGGCACGTAGGTGCTCATAGAGTAGATTTGTAAAGGTTTCTGTATCTTGGGCAGCGTTATCCTTTATCGTGGGGGTTGTGAAACATACCGCCTCTGTCTTAAGTAAGGTGAAGTTTGTTTTAGAAAAAGCTTTTACTGTGGTTGCCTTAGTTGGGGGTGGTGGTGGGGTGTGGACATCCAGAGTGACTAGTTTATGGTCTGATGTAACCAGTGACGGGTTGGCCTTCGTTGTGGAACACCTGTCGCCCATGTTTGTGATGACCAGGTCCAATATGTTTTCACCTCTAGTAGGGGAGCTTACCAGCTGATCCAGGGTGTTTGAGTTGATGAATTCCAGGAAGCGTTGGGCCTGGGAGTTTGTACTGGAGTAGTTTTCCCAGTTAATGGTAGGGTATTTGAAATCGCCCAATATCAGGGTGTTTGGTAGGACCTTCATGTTTTCCAGTGTCTCCAGAAAGGTGGAGTGGTCATCCTGGGTCATGGAGGGTGATCTGTAGCACACCACAATTTGCATTGCAGATTTGCCCGATGTTAGTTGCACATGGATGATCTCAGAGGTATCATGCTGCACCACTAACCCAGGTATCCTTGATGAATATGGATACACCCCCTCCTTTTGTGTTTTGGTCTGTGTTCTGTGGCCGAAACGCGCGGTACAATTTGTAGCCCGATAGTGCTGGGGTGTTCTCTAGACCCTTGAACCAGGTTTCAGTTACTGCACAGATGTCAATGTTCTCCATACTGAAGAGTGCTTTGAGCATATGCATTTCGAGATTTAAACCCCTGGCATTGAATAGCATAACCCTCAGTTTTTTTATTAATTGTGCTGTTTAAGGAGGTGAGTTTGACTTTTGAGCCTTTCCTAAAAAAGGCACTATGGGAGCAGCAAGAGCCTTATAGGTTCATAGGTTCATAGGTTGGTACTAGGCTATTAGCCCTAGGGCCTATACAAGCCCAGCCATAACAATCCCCTGGCTATTTCTTCCCACAATATTTACTTCCTGGACCCCTGTCTAGCAAAGCGACTGACGTGATCCCCAGGGTGAATTTCCTTTCTCCCATCCAATCGTCAAGGTTCCTTTTGAAGAGGGCCAAAGAGGCGCTCTGCTTGACATGTATGGGCAGTCTATTCCAGAGTCTGGAGAGTCTCTGGGTCAGGAACCTATCCCTCCAGCATGTTTTGTTTATTGTGATGACAAGGTTTAGATCCCTGGAGTGTGTGGCTCTGAGGGATTGGGATTTCTTTAAGTGTAGCATGTCCAACAGCTCTGGGTTTGACATGGCATTGTATGTTAAGTAGAGATCGCTTCTGAGTAGACGATATGTGAAAGAGTATAGCTGGAGTTTTTTAAGGCAGTCAGCATAGGGCATCTGCTTTAGGCCTGTGGTTCTTTTAGTGAGTTATTTCTGCGGCCTTTCCAGTTGTTGCAGGTGTCTTGAGAGGTACATACCAATGGGGCGTTATATTCTATAATGGGTCTAATGAGGGATGAGTACAGTGGGACAATGACCTCCTTTTTCTTGATGAAAAGCCCTTAGTGATGAGGTGTGCCACAGAAGGATTTCCTGACTGTTGTGGCGATCTGTTTATCAAAGGTGAGATCACTGGCCACCTGTGTCCCTATGACTCATCACACTTTCGGTGTTTAGTGTACTGCCACCTATGTGTTTATTCATGGGTACATGTTTTTTTCCCAAAGGGGATAACTATACATTTCTTAGCACTGAGCTTGAGTCCATGGCTCTGGCACCACTCATCTGTTTCTGTAAGGCCCTTTTGTAGAGTATCCACAATCATTTGAAGATTCAATAATGGCTCCCAGTTTGCAGTCATCTGTGAACTTTGTTAGCCAGAGTCCCTTAGTATTGGCCTGTACTTCAGAGAAGTAGATGCCAAACAAGAGTGGTCTCAGGACTGAGCTCTGAGCTACTCCACTTGTCACTTGTCTGGAGCTGGATTTGGAGTCAACTA
This sequence comes from Protopterus annectens, assembly GCF_019279795.1. Classification (NCBI taxonomy): domain Eukaryota; kingdom Metazoa; phylum Chordata; order Ceratodontiformes; family Protopteridae; genus Protopterus; species Protopterus annectens. The sequence continues at coordinate 1,279,875,097 of NC_056726.1, read as the reverse complement.
CTTTTATAGTGTAGGTTCTGTCAGTAAGCCAGTTGGCAACCCATAAGTGACGTAGGAATTAATGCCCAGCTTAGTAAGTTTATATATGATTCCAGAGTGGGGGATGGTGTCAACGCCCTTGACGAGGTCCAGAAAGGCTGTGTGGACTGCCTTACCCTCATCCACGGCTCTGGATACTGATTCAAAGAAGTCAATCAGGTTCAAGAGACAAGATCGGCCTTCAAGAACCAAAACTGAGAGGGGTCCAGTGTTTGAAGGTTGCCAGTGTCTTTGTTTATAAGTTTCATGATAATACATTTCATGGCCTTGCAGATCAGGCTCATCAGACTGATGGGGTGGTAGTTCTCGGGATCAAAGGTGGATCCCCCCTTGTGGAGTGGGATAACTGTAGCTGTGTGGCACTCAGTGGTCATAAAGCCTGAGGTGAGACTATGATTAAACATGACACTTAGGTGAGGTGCCAGTTCATTTTGTAGTTCATGTAGTACACAGCCCGAGATGTCATCTGGTCCCATGGATGCTGTATTCTTAGCTTTGGAGAGTGCGTTTTTTACCTATGTGGCCATTATTACCAGAATTTGGCAATCGTCCGGTACAGAGATGGGCCATTTAGGGGGTGAGAGGGGGATTGAAGTTGGCACTGAATCGATCTGCCAGGATATTGGCAATATCCTTGGGATCAGTATATTTAATGACATTCTGTTGTAGCTCAGAGCAGATCTGAGCATTGCCATTTACATTCTTGACATAGTTATGGAATGCCTTGTAGTTGCCTTTGGGATCTTTGGCAATTTTATTTTCGTAACTAGCTTTGGAGGATTTTATGAGGGATCTCAGCTTCTTACTGAGGCTGTTAAAGAAGATTTTTGCATCCTGGGATTTTCCTCTTTTCTGCAACAGTTTCTTCCCTTTGTTGTAAAGTTTGTTTATGGCAGGGGACCACCAGATTGACTTCATTTTTTTGGAGGAGAACATCTTGGTTCTTTTTGGGATGGCACAATTCATGCATGAGTGGATGTGCTCATACAGTGCCTTAGCGTAGGACTCAGCAGTTGAAATTTCAGTTCCCATCTGCAAGGGTATCATGAAGTTTGTCACTTCTGACTTGAGTAGCATGAAGTTGGCTTTGGAGACTATTTTTATGGAGGTTTCCTTACTGGGGGTGGGGGGGGGGGTGGGAGTGGGATGTGGATGTTAAGGGTGATTAGCTTATGGTCTGACCTGACCAACGAGGGGGTGACCATAGGTGTGGAGCATCGATTTCCCATGTTGGTAATGACCAGGTCTATGATATTAGAGCCCCTGGTGGGACAATGGATTAGGCTTGGCCAGTATTCGAAAGACTAGGGGTGACATGTGAAAGACATCTCTTGCGAAGTAACACGGCTTGTCAAACATGTCTTCCCAGACTGACAGGCATTGGATCCACTTTGAATGACACCAGAAGCTTAGCTAATTGTTAAAATTGATCATTTTGTCTTTATACTGAGGTATCATTTTTGGTGAGGGCAGGATGCTACTCAGGGTCAGGGTGATACCAGCCTGTGCTACATGATCAGAGAGCTCTTCCATGTCTCTTTTCATGTTCCAGGGAGGTACATCTCAGGTCATTCACACCAACATGAACAATGACAGAGTCATATTTGTACTTGTTCTGGAGTGACCTGAGTCCTTGTGTTATGTAACATCTGCTTGTCCAGTCTAGTGAGTGGGACATCCGTGTGCCTGACTAAACAGTCACCTATTACCAGTATGTTAGGTATGTTATTTTGCCTTAAGGGCTGTGATTGTGCGGCACACTGATTTTGTGTTTTATGTGTTGTCTGGTTTGTGACGGGAGGTGCAGGTTGTTTGGGTGTCTGCTTTGGAGGTCTCTGATGTATTTGCAAATTTTTATTTAGAGCCTCCAAGTATGATTTTGTGTATTTATGTGTATTTTTTGCCAGTGCTGGTTTAGTAGGTCTGTGTGTGGCTGGAGGTGTGGTGCAAGTGTTACCCTTCTCCATTTGACTGTCTGCTCCATTCTTGGGTGGAGACAGCTTAGTCTTCAGTTTGGCTGTATAATTGCATCTCTCGCATATGTTAGTGTTTTGTGGTAGGAGGAAAGGGTTGTCTGTGTAAATGAGGCAGTTGTAACATTGCCTCAGGATACCCAGATTCACCAGCTGGACTGGAGAGTACACCTGAAATTGCCCTTTTGTCATGTCTGAATAGTAGGGTGAGCTGCTTAGTCGCTTGGTTGGTGAGGGGTAAATAAAGAGCCTTGCCCAGCTGGGCAATCAAGTGTCAGGGTATATTAGTGCTTGCTATTAGGTCTGACCATGTGCTGGGCTGCAGGATGCTTTTTGAGTGCTTAGGTTGAGAGTTAGACTAGTTTCAAGGGGAAAAACTGAAGAGGAGACTTACTGGAGCCGAGAATAATGTAACCCTAGCTAACCGGCACTGCCCGGCGCACAAAACCGTGCAAACGTGATTTTTATAGCAGGGAAATGAAAGAGAGAGAAATTAGCCCAAAATGGCCAATAAACTACTAACTTCTGGGATGGAACCACTCCTCCAGGGACAGATAGGCTGCTCAAAGCTCCCCTCTCTCACAGGTGAACAGAGAAACTTCCTTCTATCCAAGTAAGGTATAGGCAACTCAGAAACTTGTAACACAGCCCTGAATTCAGCAATAGCCTGAAACCTGGACTATACTATCTTAGAAAGGCAGGAAACAAGGAATTTTTTTTTTGAAATGATAAGGTAAAAAGAGTAAGAAAATACACTTAAAACAGCTTTAAACGACTACAAATGATCACAAAAGGCTATCGCCCTTTAGTGTGTAGCCTATAACAGTTAAACAAATTATTTAAACAAAAAACGACTTTTTAAAAGTGCAGGCAGTCAGATAAGTACAATATGTGAAAAAAAAAACAAGCTTTTGAATCACAATAAACACTGGAAAATCAGCGTTTAGGCGGAAAACAGTTAAGTACAGCAAGAAAGTACAGAAAACTGATACTTAATCACTCCAAAGTCTCTCTTCTAAGCTAGAAGGCTTGTATCAGTTTAAGGCTTTCTAATGCTTACCAGTAGGTTAGCTACAGGAAAGATGGGAAACAAGTGCAGATGTGGTCTTTTAAACCAGAAAGTTGAAAGAGATGGGCAAACTGTCCAAATGGTCAATAAACTACAGTATCTGGGTCAAGACCCACTCCTCTTGTGGTAGACAGGCTACCTAGTGCTTACCACTCCCACTGATAAGCTAGAAGGCTTTCCTCCAACACAGAAAGGCTTGCGGGGCTCAGAAGCTTACCAACAGTCCTAGATACAGCAACTCTGTATCTGGACTAGGCTAATTAGAGGAAAGGTGGGAAACAAGCTCAAGTGCGACTTTTAAACCAGAAAGTTGAAAGAGATGGAAAAAAACTGCCCAAAAGGCCAATAGCTACAATTTTTTGGCCAGGAACCACTCCTCTTGTGGTAGATAGGCTACCTAATGCTTACCACTCCCACTGATAAGCTAGAAGGCTTCCCTACAACACAGAAAGGCTTGGGGGGCTCTAACAGTCCTGGATACAGCAACTCTGTATCTGGACTAGGCTAATTACAGGAAAGGTGGGAAACAAGCTCAAATGCGACTTTTAAACCAGAAAGTTGAAAGAGATGGAAAAAAAAAACTGCCCAAAAGGCCAATAGCTTCAATTTTTTGGCCAGGAACCACTCCTCTTGTGGTAGATAGGCTACCTAATGCTTACCACTCCCATTGATAAGCTAGAAGGCTTCCCTACAACACAGAAAGGCTTGGGGGGCTCAGAAGCTTACTAACAATCCTGGATACAGCAACTCTGTAACCGGACTAGGCTAGGGTGCAGGTCTGCACAGGTGTGTGTTGGTCGACTGTGCCAGATGGCTATACAAGGCTAGGCGATGGGTATACCTTGGCATCTGTGTTCACAACATGGGCCAGACACACCAGGTACAGTTCCACATGTCACTGTACATGCATGTGGGAGGTGTGTACATCCCAGACACCGTCCATGTCATGGACTAAAGAACATATACATGGCAAGTGATACACAGCATTGGCCACACACAATAGTCACCAAGGTGACTAGATGAGAGATACAATACCCACCTGTGTGGGCAAATGCAGAAACTACAGCCCTGAGCCACAATGCAGACCATTGTCATGCAGCCTAATGCCAAGGTATACCCATCGCCTAGCCTTGTATAGTCATCTGGCACAGTCGACCACCACACACCCATGCACACCTGCACCTATGCATGTCAGTATTGGCACTCTGTGTGTTTGTGTTGTATGGTGTGTATGTTCACATCCACACTCACTACAACCCCCATTGGCATACTGAAGCATGCTGTCTGATGTCAGACACCTCCTCATAACCTTTGCCCATACAACCTCCATATGACCCGTGTGGTGCATGTGATACCTGCACAGTGATGTGTTATGGCAATCCCACTACTGATAAGTTGTATTCCTGGCCCTGCCAAGTGTGTCAATGTGTGTGCATCCCTGTGAGAGTGTGGCTGTGTTGACGCTGGCACCTGTTCATGAGGACAGGTATGTGTACGTCACCTGCCATATAGCTACTTTATCCCTGTTGCAGATGCCACTCACAATCACATATATGTTCTGAGGGCTTCACAACAAGTATCCACCTAGCACATACAATAACTGCATAGAACTGTGATAGCACAGCATAGCTGTCAGGGGTTTAATACCCTGTGATGGTAGGTGTGTGACACAAACATGCTTAGGTTTTACTCACTCACCCCTTCCTAACTTGTCTTTGCCTCTATCTGCCTCTCTTACTCCTTCTCTGGTGGATGTGTAGACCTACACCTGCTTTGCTTAGGCAGCAGTATGTGTATTTTAAGTGATGCTAATGATCAGCTGATGGCCTCTGCACAAATTGCAGGCCTCCTCTAGCTGTTTACATGTGGAACAGCTGTGGTAACATTCCCATAGCCAATTGCATGGAAGCACACTCCAATATCTAGGAACATCATGTAGGTGTGGGCCCTTTTCATTCACTGTGAGCAGGAACTAGATCTGTTGTTTAGCATACAGCATCTCAGATGGATTGGGGATTTACCTCTAACAACATACTCTGTGGAAACATGGCAACACACAAGGCAGGGGGGGGGGGTTGTGCCTGACCTGACTACAGATGGTAAGTGCTGCTATACTGCATTTGGAGTAATTGGATCTGCAACACTTGGTAGTGTATTGCAGGCTGGATGTGTTTGGCTGGGGGGGCAGTATGCAGTATGCCTATTCGTACAAGATGTATATTGTTTGGGGCCTCTCAATCCCATTAATGGTGCATGTGGACATATTTGTTTTTGTTAATCTGCCATTACTATCTTCAGATGTATGGCCATATATACCTATATATATATATATATATATATATATATATATATATATATATATATATATATATATATATATATATATATATATATATATATATATATATATCAGCTTACATATGTATGACTATGTCCGTATATCCCTACATAGCTATATATCTGCATACATATATGTACCTTACTGTGTATATGTAGACATACATATAGGTGGATATATATATATGTGTCGATGTAGGCATTTGCATGTATATATGTTCAGACATGTGCATATATATGTAAATATATCTAAATAT
>NC_056726.1:1279841922-1279866922 GCF_019279795.1 Protopterus annectens | reverse complement strand
ACAGATAATTTATTACAGTAATCTGAAAACATCACATCTGTTGTTGTCCACACCAAGGCCTTCAATTAGTACAACTGGAAAGACAGACTGGGCCACAGGATAACAAGAAATCAACAGTATGTAATGCAGATGTATAGCCCAGTGGCCTCTACATACACTCTGCACGCAACCATGAGGGGGAAAAGACCTAGGTTGACACAATGGCCTGTATCTGTTACATAACAAATCATAACTGAAATCATCACACTGATGGCAGTAAGCAGTAGGCCAGCAATGTTCACAAGGTGAAATGTATGGTAATGTACATCCGCATACCTTAAGGCATCTTACTACTGGTAGTTCTCACATGTTGTAACACCCTAGGATACCAGCGGTATGTCAACAATGTTCACAAGGTGAAATGTATGGTAATGTACATCCGCATACTTTAAGGCAGCTTAGTACTGGTATTCCTCACATGTTGTAACACCCTGGGCTACTCATGGTGCATACCCCAAATACACCGACTTACAGGGGCATATAAGACTGTTACATACACTGACCTCTAGACTGCAGAGGTGCACACATGTGCTGTGCAGATGAAGCCCACATATATATATATATATATATATATATATATATATATATATATATATATATATATATATACATATACATATATATATATATATAGAGTGCATATGTTCTGTACACCATTATTTATTGACATCATACCTGATAACAAGCCAGTCAGATAACAGACTGCTGGACATGTGTATAGTAGGGGTTGTTTCTGAGGACATAAGTTAGACATTCCATGTTTGTGTGCACAGTACTGTGGTCTGTGTATGTAGGGCACAGGTCTGCAATCATCACTATCCAAAGATCCAGTCCTGACCCCTCACACAACAAACTAAATTCATTGGGAGGCACAACAGCTATCTGACTCCTAAAATGGAGACAGTGGAGCATATACAGTTTCATATGTAGTTATACTAGATATAAAATAACAAAGTGTATAAGAACAATACCTAACATATGTCCATAATTGTGTTCCTGTGGTGGGATTGCTTGATGTGTGTGTGTGTGTGTGTGTGTGTGTGTGTGTGTGTGTGTGTGTGTGTGTGTGTGTGTGTGTGTGTGTGTTGTGCTATAGAGTCTCCATTAATCCTCAGAGGTACAGGGAGCCACTACAGCAGGGTGGAAGACACACATGTGGCTCCAGAGCCGCAGGTTGCAGACCCCTGAGTTAGGATGATTGATGACAGTATGTGTATTGTGCTTATAAACCTTGGACTCTGTATAGACTGTAGTAGATGCCATTGTTCTCTGTCCTTTTCTATCTGATGTTACATGCTGCTCGAGTGTATGGTACCCTGTTGGCTCACATGTCTATAGGGCCAGACACACACGTGTCCCATACCACAGACAGCCATCGGACCACACTTTGCCATGACCAGTGTATGTTGGGTTAGTGTGTGAGTGGTACATATGAGGATGGTGTTTATCAGATAGTCATTACAGTGTCATATTAAGCTTGTGTATCATATGTGGCTGTGGCTGTGTTGACTTTAGATGTAGGTATGCATTTTCTTACAGGTGTCTGCTACACTCTGCTGTGACCTGTGTATCAAGCCTGCTGTAATTGCAGGTACATGTGTAATCCCCCATACAAAATGTAGTCCATTGTTGTGGTAGTCTGCCTGTAGTTTGCCCAGTGCTTTGTGACATGCCTAGCAGCCTACAGTAATTATCCAGTGTGCTATGTCAAGTTATTTGCAAGCTATACTGCTGCCAGGCCAGCATAACTGTTGTGTATTTCTAACAAAGCAGTGGTATGCTGTACAGATGTATGTCACCATCTACTGGGTAGTATGTGGCCATGTGAACTCAGCACCATCAGGTATTATGTGTCTGAACAGACTGGCGTGTGTGTGTGCATACACTATGTGGGTATATGTACCTCAGTATTGTCATGATATAACTATGTACATGGCTAGTAACATCCACATTGGGAGGTGTGGTCTACATGCCTCACATGAAGGGGACATGTGTACACTTTTGGACTGACCACAGAGTGCCAGACTCTCCACATATATTAGTCATATCCATGCTGTAGTCCACAGGATCATTACTGTGCCAGCAGTGGTACTGTACTATGCTGCCCCTAGGATGTCTGTCCATAGGCAATGGTGCACATGTCTACAGCAGATGTGACCTCCCACACCCAACACGTCTGTTAAGACACCCTATGACAGTAGCAACAGTCTACATATATACCATAATACATCCATGACATCCCCACTATTGGTGCTGAGGTAGGGCTCCACTCCATGTTCTGAACATATGGTAAACATATATGTGTACACATAGGTTCCCTTTATAATTTCAAAATATTGAAATCCCGACTTTCAGTATTTCAAAATTATAATACCGAAGCCTTGAAATTCCGAAACACCAGAAGCCCGAAATTCAAAATAATGAAGTTCAGAGCTTCTGGTGTTGCGGTGTGTGTATACATAGGTGTAAGTGTAGCTAAGCACATATGACTGTGTTGGTTAGGGGCTTTTGTGTATATTAGTGTATGTTTTGGCTGTGATGTGTGTGTGTGCAAGGGGCTGTGAAATGTATGTGTATGAGTTACCTTTGTGTGTGTGATTTTGCAATCTCGGAGTTAGTATATACAAGTAAGGGGGTGTTGCAGTGTGTGAATGCATAGGTGTAAGTGTAGGTAAGTACATATGAGTGTGTTGGTTAGGGGATTTAGTGTATGTTAGTGTGTGTTTTGGCTGTGATGTGTGTGTGTGCAAGGGGCTGTGAAATGTGTGAGTTACTGTTGTGTGTGTGATTGTGCGATCTTGGAGTTAGTATATATAAGTGGGGGCACAGACCCCCACATGGGGGGCTTGCTCCTGCTCTCTAGTGTAGGATTGTTTGATTGTGGGGGATTGTGTATGTGTGTGTGTGGTGTATTTGCACTGTAGGTTCGCGATTTTAAATTTCGTGGTTATGGAGTTTCGGTATTTAAAGGTTTCAGCTATAGAATATCGAAATGCTGAAATTCAGGATTTCAGTATTTCAGGATTGTATAGTGAACCCATACACATATATCCACATATCTATGTAGATATATACACATATACATATCCACATACATATATGGAGATATATATGTATATAAATATATATATATATATATATATATATATATATATATATATATATATATACATATAAACACTCACACATATACATATACACAGCAATGGCTTCAACAAGTGGCTAAGCATCTGATGTCATTCAAAGGGGATCCGGTATTTGTCTGCCTGGGACGACATGATTTACAAACCACGATGCTTTGCCAGAGATGGTCTGCACCTGTTGCCCCTGGGATTCATGTTACTGGCTACAGCTCTTGGCACTCCCATAGTGCTTTATCTAGGCAAGGTTCAAAGGACAAAACCAACATTGTAACAGATATAAGCATGTAAAACTGAAGGTAATGTGACTCATTGCTAGAAGTCTAAACCTAAAAAGGCACTCTCTTGAGACACACCTACAAATGGGGAACATCGATATCTGTGCAGTAACTGGGACCTGGTTCAATGCTCCAGAGAGAACACCTGTAATAGCTAGCTACAACACTTAGCTCACATTTTGGGCAACAAAACAAGACCACAGCACTACAGGTGCAGGAGTGTCCATATTCACCAAAGTTATTCACACCTCCATCCTAGTTCCCAACAGAATGCATCTGAGAATCTCCAGATGCAACTAACACTATATAAGAATGCAATCCAAACTGTACCTTGCTACAGATCCCCCTCCATGCCCCAAGATTCTCACTGCACTATTATAAACATACAGGACAATATTAAGATACAACCAAACACCATAATACTAGGTGATTCCAAATACCCTGCCATTAACTGGGAAAACAACTCAGGTACCAACACCTTTTACCAACGGTTCCTGGAATTCATTCATTCCAATCCCCTGGATCAACTAATCCATTGTCCAACCAGAGTCTCCAATATCATAGAACTGGTCATTACCAACATGGGAGTAAGATGCTCCACACCAGTGGTCAACCCCTCATTGGTCAGGTCTGATCATGAGGTAATCACCGTTGATATCCACACCCCACCCCCACCTGCCAGTAAGGAAACCTCCATTAAAAACCCTCTCCAAAGCCAACGCCATGCTACTCAAGTCAGAATTGACACACTTCATGACACCCATGGAGATGGGAGCTGAAAGTGCAACTGGTGAATCCTACACTAAGGCACTGTATGAGCACATCCACTCGTGCTTGAATTGTGCCATCCCAAATAGAACCAAGACGCTGTCCTCCAAAGAAGGAAGCCAATCTTGTGCTCCACTGCCATAAACAAACTATACAACAGAAGGACAAAACTGTTGCAGAAAAACGGATAATCCCAAAATGCAAACTGCTCCCTTACCAGACTCAGTAAGAAGCTGATATCCCTCAAAATCTGCCACAGCTTGTTAGATAAATATAACTGCCATAATTTCCAAAGACTGGACTAGACAGTCAAGAGGAGAAGGTACACCGCACTGCACTCATCACATAGTCCCTCAAAACCTACACCACCAAAGCACACACACAGAAGCACAAAACACACACCTACATTCACGGAGGCTCTCAGTACAAATCTACCCAAACAACAGAGACCTCCAAAGCAGAAATGCAAGCAACCTCCACACCCCAACACAAGCCAAATGACACATAGCCCACATACTCAGTGTGCCACTCAACTACAGCCCATAAGGCATAACATACCCAACACTCTAGTCATAGGTGATTCTATAGTCAGACACACTGATGTTCCACTTACCAGGCTAAACAAGGAAAAAGTTACTGTCAGCTGCCTATCAGGTGCCAGGATCCGCCAAATAACGTACGCACTCAGGTCACTCCACAACAAGTACAAATATGACTCTGTCATTGTCCATGTTGCCGTGAATGACCTGAGACGTACCTCCCTGGATTACATGAAAAGAGACATGGAGGAGCTCTCCGATCTTGTAGCCCAGGCAGGTATGACCCTAGCCCTGAGTAGCATCCTGCCATCACCCAGAATGATACCACAGTACAAGGACAAAATGATTGACTTTAACAATTGGCTAAGCTTCTCGTGTCATTCTAAGGGAATCCAGTATCTGTCTGCCTGGGATGACATGATCAACAGACCACGCTGCTTTGCCAGAGATGGCCTGCACCTGTCACCCTTGGAAATCTGGATACTGGCAAAGGCTCTTGCCACCCCTATAGTGCCTTTTTTAGGCAAGGTTCAAATGACAAATTCACCGCCATAACAGATACAAGCAAGCAAAATCTGAGGGTAATGCTACTCAATGCGAGAAGTCTAAACCACAAAATGCACTCACTCGAGGCACTCCTTAAAATGGAGAACATTGACATCTGTGCAGTGGCAGAGACCTGGGTCAAAGCTCCAGAGAGCACCCCTGCATTACCAGGCTATAATTCATACCACACCTTTCAGCCACCAAACCCAGACCGAAACATTAAAGGTGGAGGCATGCCCATATTCATTAAGGATATCCACACCTCCAAGCTAGTTGCTCAGCATAATGCATCCGAGATTATCCAAGTTCAACTAACTCTGGGCAAAACTGCAATCCAGATTGTAGCTTGCTACAGACCTCCCACCATGCCCCAGGATTCCCACTCCTCTTTTCTTGATACACTGGAAAATATTAAGGTACAACCTAACACTCTAATAATGGGTGATTTCAACTACCCTACTATTAACTGGGAAAACTACTCATGTACCAACTCTTTTGCTCAATGTTTTCTGGAAATCATCAATTCCAACACCTTGGATCAACTTATCCACACCCCCACCAGGGGCAGCAATATCCTAGATCTGGTCATCACCAACATGGGTGGCCGGTGTTCCACACCAGAGGTCAGCTCCTCGTTGGTCAGATCCGACCACAAGCTAATCACCCTAGACATCCACATCCCGCTCCCACCCCCCATTAGGGAAACAACTGTAAAAAATTTCTCCAAAGCCAACTTCATGCTTCTTAAGACAGAAGTGGCAAACTTCACTACACCCATGCAGATGGACAATAGAGGTACGACTGCTGAATCCTACACAAATGCACTTTATAAGCACTTACATGAGTGCATGGATCATGCTATCCCTAACAGAACCAAGATGCTATCCTCCAAAAAAAGTAAGTCAATCTGGAGGTCTTCTGCCATAAACAAACTCTACAACAGAAGAAAGAAACTGTTGCAAAAAAGAGTAAAATCCCACGATTGGAGGAACTCCCTGGTCAGCCTCAGTAAGAAGCTGAGATTCCTCATAAAATCCTCCAAAGCTAGTTATGAAAACAAAATTGCCACTGATTTTAAAGACAACCGCAAAGCATTCTATAGCTATATCAAGAATCTCAATGGCAATACTCAGATCTGCTCTGAGTTACAGCACAATGACACTAAATATACAGAACCAACTGATATCACCAACATCCTGGCAGATAGGTACAGTGCTAACTTTACCCCCCTCTCACCCCCTAAAGGGCCCATCTTTATACCGGAATTATGCAAAGTTCCTGTAATCATGGCTGCACAGGTAAAAACCTCACTCTCCTGAACTGGCACCCCACCTAAGTACCATGTTCAATCATAGCCTCACCTCAGGCTTTGTGCCCATTGAATGGTGCACTGCGACAGTTATCCCACTCCACAAAGGGGTGGGCCACAACAGACCCCAGGAACTACCACCCCATTAGCCTGACAAGCCTAGTCTACAAGGCCATGGAATGTATCATCATGGAGCTCATAAACAAAGACATTGGAGATCTCCAAACTCTGGACCCCACATGTCTCCTAAACCTGATAGACTTCTCTGAAGTAGTCACCAAAGCCATAGATGAGGGTAAGGTGGTTCACACAGCTTATCTAGATCTCGCCAAGGCATTCGACACCATCCCTCACTCTGGAATTATAGATAAACTCACTAAACTAGGTATAAATCCCTATGTCATAAGATAGGTTGCCATCTGGCTTACTGACAGAACCCACACTGTGAAAGTAGCAGACTCCAAACCAGACTTCAAACCAGTGACAAGTGGAGTACCACAGGGTTCAGTCCTGGATCCTCTCCTGTTTGGTATCTACTTCTCTGAAGTACAGGCTAACACAGAAGGTCTTTGGCTAACTAAATTTGCAGATGACTGCAAACTAGGAGCCATAATCAAAACTCCTAATGATGTAGACATCCTACAAAAGGGCCTCACTGAGACAGATGCCTGGTGTCAAAGACATGGTCTCAAGCTCAATGCCAAAAAGTGCATTGTCATCCCCTTTGGTAAAAACTCTGTACCCATGAGCTACCACATAGGCGGTGGTCTACTTAACACCAAAAGTGTGATAAGAGACCTTGGGACACAGGTGGACAATAGTCTCTCCTTTGATAATCACCTCACCACAGTGGTCAGGAAATCCTTCTACATGGCACACCTCATCACAAAAGGTTTCTTTTCCAGAATAAAAAAGGTCATTGTTCCCCTCTACTCATTACTCATTAGACCCATTATAGAGTACAACACCCCTTTTGGTATGTACCTCACAAGACATCTACAACAACTGGAAAGGCCACAAAAATACCTCACAAAGAGGATTACTGGCCTCAAACAGATGCCTTACACAGACCATCTCAAAAAACTCCAGCTTTACTTCATCGCATATTGCCTACTCATAGGCGATCTCTGCCTAACATACAAAGCTATGTCAAACCCAGAGCTGTTGGACATGCTCCACTTAAAGAAATCCCAATCCCTCTGAGCTACACGCTCTAGGGACCTAAACCTTGTCACCACAATAAACAGAACATGCTGGAGGGATAGATTCCTGTCCCAGAGACTTCCCATACTCTGCAACAGACTACCTATCTATGTCAAACAGAGCTCCTCATTAGCACTCTTCAAGAAAAACTTGATGATTGGATGGGTAATAGAAAATTCACCCCGGGGATCACTTCTGTGGTTCTGCTTGACAGGGGCACAGGAAAATAATTTTCTTGGGTGGCGAAAGCCAGGGTACCTTTTTGATTTTTGGTTGTACAGGCCCTAGGGCCAATAGCCTAGTACCTACCTATGAAACTATGGACCTATAAGACAGCCACAAGGCATTCTATAGTTATGTCCAGGATCTAAACGGTAATGCTGAGAACTGTTCTGAGCTACAACAGAATGGCATTAAATATACTGATTCCAAGGAGTTTGCCAATATCCTGGCAGATCGATTTAGTGCCACGTTCACCCTCCACTCACCCCCTAAAGGGCCCATCTCAGTGCCAAAAGATTGCCAAATTCCAGTAATCACGGCCACACAGGTGGAACCCACAGTATCCACCGCTAGGAATACAGCATCCATGGTACCAGATGACATCCCGGGCTGTGTACTAAATGAACTAGAAAATAAACCTGCATCTCACCTAAGTGCCATGTTTAATCATAGCCTCACCTCAGGCTTTGATCCCACTGAGTGGTGCACACCTACAGTTATCACACTCCACAAGGGGGAATCCACCTTGGACCTCAAGAACTACCGTCCCATCAGTCTGACAAACCTGATCTGCAAGGGCATGGAATGCATTATCATGCAACTTATAAACAAAGACATTGGCAACCAGCAAACACTGGACCCCACCCAGGTTGGGCTTGTGAAGGGCCGATCCTGTCTCCTGAACATGACTGACTACTTTGAATAAGTCTCTGGAGCTGTGGAAGAGAGTAAGGCAGTCCACACAGCCTATCTGCACTTGGCCAAGGCCTTTGACAATATCCCCCACTCTGTAGACATAGTTAAACTTACAAAGCTGGCCATAAACTCCTGTGCCACTTGATGGTTTGCCAGTTGACTTACTGACGGAATCCAGACTGTAAAAGTAGCCAAGTCCAATCCCTACTCCAGAAAAGTGACAAGTGGAGTACCTCAGGGTCAGTCCTGGGACAGCTGTTGTTTGGCATCTACTTCCCTGAAGTACAGGCCAACACTATGGAACTCTGGCTAACAAAGTTCACAGACGACTGCAAACTGGGAGCCATTATTGCATCCCCAAATGATGTGGGTATTCTACAGCATGGCTTTACAGAAACAGATGCTTGGTGCCAGAGCCATGGGCTCAAGCTCAATGCCAAGTAATGTATAGTTATTCCCTCTGGAAATACCATGTACTCATGAATTGCCACATAGGTGGCAGTACACTAAACACCGAAAGTGTGCTGACAGACATAGGGACACAGGTGGACAGTGGTCTCACCTGTATTAACCACATTGCCACAAGAGTAAGGAAATCCTTCTATGTGGTACACCTCATCACTAAGGGCTTTACATCCAGTAAAAAGGAGGTAATTGTCCCACTGTACTCATCCCTCATTACACCCAGTATAGAGTACAATGCCCCGTTTGGTATGTACCTCACAAGACATCTGCGACAGCTAGGAAGGCAGTGGAAATACCTCACTATAAGAATCACAGGCCTAAAGCAGATGGTCTATGCTGACCATCTAGAAAACCTCCAGCTATACTCTGTAACATATCATCTACACAGAGGCTATCTCTGCGTAACATACAAAGCTATGTCAAACCCTGGGAAATGACATCTGTAATAAGTGTATGTACTGCCATGTACTGTACATGCATCTACTTGCTGTCATTACAGTAGCAAAGGGTTTTGAGTGTCATGTCTGGGACACACAAGTATATGAGACCTGCACAGCACTGTTATTCATGTGAATGTGTTACATGCAGGGGTAGCAACCCAGGGTATGTGTTGTCACACTGGCATGTAGTGTAACATGGTGTTACTACTGTCGACAGTGCAGTCCCAGGGAAGGGTAGAGTGCAAACATTACTACTGACAACAAGCACACCTATGGGCATAGCTGCACTCTGAGGCCTCACTGTCATGTTTCTGGTATGTGGGCTGTGTCACCGTATATATCCCCTACTGGATAATAATCAAACATGTGGAATGTAACTGTAGAGTACCATCTGTACAGCACATGTTAGTGAGGGCTTACAACATGTAGTATTGACATACATATTGTTGTCAAACATCTGTTGACACATTCATCCTACTGCATAGCTACTCACCAAACTGGTGTCTGTCAGTCCCTCTACAGATGTGCAGATGGCAGGTATCCAGCTGGGATACATACAGACAACCTATACTTGATTGACACTGACATGTCTGGCCAGCTGTGTACTACCTGTCACATATAGGAGACAACACCCTGTATGGGCCACATGCCATGGGTACCTAGACTACACTACCACAGCCAACTGAACATGCTTGGGTACAGGTCTCCATCACAGTCACTAACCATGTGTTGCAATAAATGTTGCATACATGTCAACTGGATCACCTCAGTGGCCATGTGCAGAAGGCACCCAGAGGATTGGCTGATGCATGTCACTCTCACCCTGCCAGTCACTAACGTGGTGTCTGTTGATAGATTGCCTGCTGGCACATGGCAGGTGGCATGATACCAATGTACACACACACCCCCACACATCCAATCCCTCCATGGTCAATAGCCAGGTACACAGCTATGACCACCTGCAGCAATGCACCACAGTATTGACACATGTACATGTGCATTACTGAGGATAGCAATGTTTGTGTGTTAGTACACCTGTAGTTGGGAAGTCCATGATGGCCTTCACAACCACCTCCACTCCCATTGCCATAGTCAGATGTGGCCGCTGCTGTATTGGACAAGATATGTACCCTGTTACACTTCTCTCCCTAATAACTACATGTGCCTTGCAGTACCAGCACAACAGAGTTGTACAAATGGATCGACAGGCATGGGAAACCCATTGAGGTCTGCCAAGTGTGTGTATGTGTGCATGTCTGCATATCTGTAGGGTACACCATTCCAAGGCCACATACTCCTATTACACTGCACATTGCTACACAGTAGTACAGATAGTGTTGTCACTGCCCATAGGTGAGGCATCGCAATGCAACACCCTACTATGCCTGTGGCATGTGCATTGCATGCATATCCCTGTAGTACCACTGTTGTGATATACAATGGGTTGTATTGCCATTGTGGGCAATGCATGATAGTGGGTATGTCAGAGTATCATAATGGGTTCCAGTGTGTACAATATCCATTGGGGGATGTGGGTGCTGTGCACACTGTCATTACACCATGTACACCTGGTATATGTCCCATGTACCACTTTCTGGTGACCACTGTCACCATCAACCATACAGGTAACTGATAACACAATACAGCCCAGTTACACATGTGCTGTGTGCAGCCTACCTGTAACACATTTGACACATGGACTAGTTAGCACCAATAAGCCCAGATCTCTAAGATGTGTGTCTGTATGTTATGTGTCTGTCAGTGTGTATATGATGGTATGACACACTATGTATTCTCCATATACAACCATTAAATCCCCCATTACCATATTGTACGTGTCTGTGGATGTTCTGCATGTAACATGTAACTTGGTACACACCTCACCCTAAATGCTGTGTAATTTAAAGTCGTTTTTGTGTTGTTTAACTGCTGTAGGCTAGACACTCAGGTGTGCTAGCCTGTTTAAAGCTTTTACAGTGTTTCTTGTGTAAGTTACTGTTGTTCTGCAAAAAAAAAATAAATAAATATCCTTGTTTCCCACCTTTTCTAAACTAGTTTTGCTGAACTCTGGGCTGTGGTATAGGTTCCTGTGTTGCCCATATCATTACTTGGATAGGAGGAAGCTTCTCTGTTCACCAGTGAAAGTGGGGAGCTTTGAGCAGCCTATCTGTCCCTGAAGGAGTGGTCTTAACCCAGCAACTAGTAGCTTATTGGCCAATTTGGGCTAATTCCTATCTCTTTCAAGCTCCTTGCCTTATAACCCGCATTTGCACAGTTTTGTGCAGATTTGCACATTGCGCAATGTCGCGCAACATCGCGTAGTGCCATTTAAGCGATTTTAAACTATTCCCGGCTCCACAAAGTCTACTCTTCAATTTCTCCCTTAGAACTAGTCAAACACTGAAAGCAAGCACTCAACCTTCCTTTTACAACCCAGCACTTTCTCAAGTAAGCACTAACAAACTATAGCACTACACCCCCTTATACTATTTAGTAGTACAAGACTCCCAATTCATCCCTTCAGGACAATCAATAAACCAGTTCTTTAAACTATTCAGGCATGTCCAAAGGGCAATTTCAGGTATACTCTCCAGTCCAGCTGGTGAATCTGGGAATCTTGAGGCAATGTTACAATTGCCTTATGTACACAGCCAACCCTCTCCTCCTTCCAACAAACTCAAGTGTATGTGAGAGATGCAACTATACAGCCAACGTGGAGGCAGAGCTCTCTCAACCCAAGACTGGCACAGTCAGTCAGGAGGAGAAGGAAACCACTCGCACCACACAACCAGTCTCGCATAGACCAATCGTATCAGCAAACAAGACACATAAACACACAAAAACATATCTGGAGGCTCTAAATAAAAAATTTGCCAAAGCAGCAGGGACCTCCAAGCATCCGCTACCCCACAACAATATTCACATATCACATACTTCACAAAGTCAGTGTGCCACACAGTCGCAGCCCTTAAGGCTAAATAACGCACCAAATACACTAGTAATGGGAGACTCTATTGTCAGGCACACTGATGTCCTGCTCACCAGTCTGAACAAGGAGAAGGTCACTGTAAGCTGCCTGTCGGGTGCCAGGATCCACCACATAACACAAGCACTCAGGTCACTCCAAAGCAAGTACAAATATGACTGTCATTGTCCATGGTGGTGTGAATGACCTGAGATATACTTCCCTGGACTACATGTAAAGAGACATAGAGGAGCTCTCTGATCATTTAGCCCAGGCCGGTATGACCCTAACCCTGAGTAGCATCTTGCCCTCACCAAGAATGATGCCACAGTATAAAGACAAAATTATCAATTTTAACAATTGGCTAGCTATTGGTATCATTCAAAGGGGATCCAGTGTCTGTCAGCCTGGGATGACATGCTCGACAAGCCACGTTGATTCTCTAGGGATGGCTTGCACTTGTCACTCTTAGGCTTTCAAATACTGGCTAAGGCTCTTGCCACCCCCATAGTGCCTTTTTTAGGCAAGGCTCAAAAGACAAACCCACCTCCATAGACAACACAAGAAACAAAAAACTAAGGGTAATGCTACTCAATGCCAGAAGTCTAAACCTCAAGATGCACACACTCGAGGCACTCCTCAGTATGGAGAAAATCGATATCTGTGCAGTAACAGAAACCTGGTTCAAGGCTCCAGAGAGCACCCCAGCACTACCAGGATATAACTCATACCATGCTTTTCGGCCCCAGAACTTGGAATGAAATACAAAAGGTGGGGGAGTTTGCATTTTCATCAAGGATACCCACACCTCCAGGTTAGTGGCACTGCACGAGGCATTGGAGACCATCCATGTGCAACTAACAGTGGGCAAAACTGCTTTTCAGTTTGTAGCTTGCTACAGATCACCAACCTTGTCTCAGGACCCCCACTCGGCATTCCTGACAACATTGAAGAATATGAAGGTCTCACCAAACACCATGATATTGGGTGATTTCAACTACCCAAACATTGACTGGGAAAACAACTCAAGTCCCAACTCCTTTGCCCAACGGTTCCTGGAGTTTATAAACTTAAATGCCATGGAACAACTGGTCACCACTCCCACAAGAGGGGACAACATATTGGACCTGGTCATTACCAACATGGGGGCTAAATGTTCCATACCAGAGGTAAACCCCTCACTGGTAAGATCAGACCATAAACTAATCACACTGGACATCCAGATCCCGACCCCACCCCAGCCAAGGAAACCACTGTGAAAAATGTCTTGAAAGCAAACTTCGCACTTCTCAAGACCGAGGTGGAAAGCTTCAAAGCCCCCGGGCTAATGGAAAATGCTGCCCAAACTGCAGAATCCTTTATAAATGCATTCTATGAGTACCTACAGGAATGCATGGATCGAGCCATCCCAAGTAAAACCAAGACTCACTCTTCCAAAAACAGGAGACCAGTCTGGTGGACCCTGGCCATAAATAAGCTATACAACAGAAGGAGGAAACTATTACATGATAGAGCAAAATCCCAAAAAGGGAAGGCATCCCTGATCAGTATTAGCAAGAAACTACAATCCCTCATAAAATCATCAAAAGCCAGCTTCAAAAGAAAAATCGCCAAAGACTCTAAAGATAATCACAAGGCCTTCTTTAGCTATGTCAAGAATCTAGGTGGAAACTCTCAGATCTGCTCTGAGCTAGTGCAAAATGGCAAAAAATACACTGAACCCACAGACATTGCCAACATCCTGGCGGACAGGTTCAGTTCAAACTTTACCTCCCCTTTCCCCCAAAAGGGTCAGTGACTGTCCCAGAAGAATGTAGCCTCCCAGACATCACAGACACAAAGGTTAAAGCAGCCCTCTCCAAAGCAGAAAAACACTGCATCAATGGGACCGGATGGTGTCCCGGGCTGCATCTTAAACGAGCTCCAAAAAGAACTGAACCCTCACATAAAGTCACTGTTCAAACTCAGCCTTACTACAGGATATGTACCCAAAGAATGGCGTACAGCAACAGTTATCCAGGTCCACAAAGGTGACACCACAATGGATCCTGGAAACTATCGGCCTGTAAGCCAACTAGCCTGGTCTGCAAAGCTATGGAACACATCATCATGGATCTCATAAACAAAGACATCGGGAACCTCCAAACACTGGACCCTACCCAATTCGGCTTTGTTAAAGACAGATCGTGCCTCTTAAACCTAGTTGACTTCTTTGAAACAGATACCAAGGCCATTGATGAGGGAAAGGTAGTCCACACAGCCTACCTGGACCTTGCAAAGGCCTTTGACACAATACCCCACTCTGGCATTATAAATAAGCTTACCTGCTTGAATATCAACCCCTATGTCATGAGATGGGTTGCAAACTGGCTCAGGGATAGAACCCACATGGTCAGAGTTCTGGGTGCCATGTCCGACTCCAAACCGGTCACAAGTGGCATCCCACAGGGCTCAGTCCTGGGACCCCTCTTGTTCGGTATGTACTTTTCTGAGGTACAGACAAGCACAGGAGGACTGTGGCTGACCAAGTTCACAGATGATTGCAAACTGAGAGCCATAATTGAATCTCCAGCTGACACAAGCATCCTCCAGAGGGGTCTTACAGAGATGGATACCTAGTGTCAGAACCATGGCCTCAAGCTAAATGCCAAAAAGTGCATAGTCATCCCCTTTGGGAAAAACAATGTGCCCACAAACTACCACATAGGTGGTAATCCACTAAGTACAGAAGATGTAATTAGGGATCTGGGGACCCAAGTTGATAGTAACCTCTCCTTTGATAATCACATTGCCAAAGTGGTTAGAGAAACCTTCTATAAAACCCATCTAATCATGAAAGGGTTCACATCTAGATCAAGAGAGGTCATTGTGCCCCTCTACTCATCGCTCATCAGGCCCATAATTGAGTACAATGCCCCATTTGGGATGTACCTTACCTGACACCTGCAACAGTTAGAGAGACCCCAAAAGTGCCTCACCAAGAGGACCGTGGGCCTCAAACATATGCCCTATGCAGCTTGACTAAAGAAACTCCAGCTCTACTCATTTGCTTACCACCTACTCAAAGGCGATCTCTGCCTGATGTACAAGGCCATGTCCGCCAGAAATAATGGACATGCTCCACCTCAAGAAATCCAAATCCCTTAGAGCTAAATGCTCCAGGGATTTAAACTTCAGCACAACAATAAATAGGACATGCTGGAGGGATAGATTCATATCCCAGAGGCTTCCCTTGCTTTGGAATAGAATCCCTATCCATGTTAGGCAGAGCTCCTTGCTGACCGTCTTCAAAAGAAATATTGATGAGTGGATGGGAAATCTTAAATTTACACCTGGGATCACTTCTATTGCCCTGCTGGACAGAGGCACGGGAATCTAATCTAAAAGGGAGGAGAAAGCCAACACATTCTGACTAGGCTTATAAATGCCCTAGGGCAGATAGCCTAGTACCTACCTATGAACCTATGAACCTATGGTGTGTGCACTGAAAGCCACACAGTTCAGTAGCACTACATGCCTGGGTAGGGGTCTAGTCACAGTGTTGCTAAGTAAGGATGTGTGTTTATGTGGGATGGGTTGACATAAGGTTGCAGATTATACATGTCCCAGTGGTCACCAGTCAATGTGGCACAGGCAATAACTGTTATACAAACCTGTGACATGTGTGCACCTGTACACCGGATATGTCATGGCTATGGTGTCACCACTGTGCCATAACCCTTGTGGAATATAACTGCAGACCATCCTCCTGCTGACACATGTACACCTACAACATAAATGGATAACATTATGGAGATCACAATCAATCAGTGTTATTAACAGCTGAAATGCATCATAGCTGTATGGCTACACTACCTGACATGTATGCATTACACATTATCCCTGACAACATCTTACACTGCAGTACATTGCAGCACTTTATTACAGTCACCGTGTGCATCAGAACCATATTAGCCTGTCTCTGCATCGATGTTATGGATGACAGGGATGTGGCACAGGTATCATCATAAGCACAGTGTGTGTTGCTCGTTTGCCAGAGGACAAGGGTGGTCCATACATTTGTCACCATGTGTGTGGGTGAGGGGTTTAGTTCTTTGTTCAGGACGTGATGATGTGGTGTGTGTCGGTATGGAGTTGCCCTAGGTGTGGTTGCATAGTGTGTGGGTATGCATGCACACAGTTCTGCCATGTGGCTGCCCTATACAGGTGTTGTTGGACAGCTGCAGACCATACCTGGCAGGGTGTGCAGTTCACCACCTCCAGCCACAGACATGCTGACTGTGCCTGCCAGGGGTTCCATGGGCATGTGCAGGCACAGACCTTGAGGTGCTACTCTCCTTTGATGATGACAAATGTCTGCTGGAACCATGTCCCACCTGGGACTGGCCAGGGCCACATGCACGAGGCCTGCTGTGGTGTGGACAGCACCCCCAGTGGTGTGCTGGGGCTGGTACTGCCACTACAGGAGTGGCTTTGCATCCTAGCACATCCATGTTGACAGCCAGCTGCTGGTGTTTCTGGCCTACATCCACACGGCCATTGCACCACTCCCACCACGTGTTCAAGCACTGACATACCACGGTCAAGGAGGCCCACCATCTCACCCGACCATCTCTCCATGATCTCGTTATGTTCACAGAGGGCAGCAGAAAGTTCAAGGATATTGTCACTTACAGATGAGAAAGCAGCCCTCTGCAGCCTCAGGCCCTGTCTGGTGTACATTTCCATACATGCCTGTGCCTCCATGACAGCCTGGAACATGCTCTTGGTGGTACCAGTTGTGGCACCTCTGCCAGGGGCATGATGACCAGCAGCCCTCCCAGGAGCACCATGGTACATCTGCCGATGTGGTGCCCTGCCGGACATCCAGCTATGCTGACTGTGACCCAACACAATTGGCATGGAAACCACACTTTCCTGGACACCGGCATCAACTACCAACTGTCCCTCTGCTATGGCCACTTGTGATGGGGTTTGTATGGGCACTGTAACTGTTTGTGGGGTTGGGGTGGCTAGGATGGTGATGACAAATGATGGCGCAGTGTTGGCCTCTGACAATGCCCACCTGTGCCTCAACAGTACCATAATCATCATCATCGGTGTCTGTACGGACACCAACCTCACATTGCATTCAGGAGGGACCCTGACCCACCTCGCCACCTGTGGGGGAAACAAACACACACTTTATGACCTGTACAGCATTGTATAACAGTACACACATTTATACACACACACACACACACAGACACACACAGACACACACACACACACACACACACACACACACACACACACACACACACACACACACACGCACACTCACACACGTACACCCACACACACTGACAGTCCACCTTACTACCTCCCTGTCCCTGGGTTTACAGACAGTCCCACATTCAGTTACATATGTACTCCATCCTGCATGGCACTTGCTAACATACACTCATTAATACTACCCACTAACATATCATTCCTCTCCATGCCTACACATGTGATCACAACACATGACCTGCTGCTCCATCACCTCCCTGACTTGAGTGGAATAGGTTGTACATGGCCTCACTGCTGTCATCCAGTGTTACCCTGTGTATGTCCAGTCATGGTGTACATGGCCCCTATATGGTTGGGGCTGCTACATTTACTACATATGTCACACAACGTAGTCTCATATTACAGTCTTGCTCAGTCCATGCCACATCTGCTGCACAATGAACCTATCATGTTGGCAACAGTAATATCTGGATACACTCAATGGTGTGCTCTGGTAATTCCCCATTGCATTGGTAGTGCTGCATATGTGGGTAGCCGGTTATCTATCTGCTGCTGGCAATATGATGTGTATACCTGGTGTGTACTTTCCCTCCCAATGCATGTTCCATGCTGCAGACCTTGTAATGCTATCAGCTGTCCTGTGTTCACATATCAGACAGGTTGTCCTGGTGTCTCATGTGTCACTCCATGTACATGTACGGCACAATCCTAAGGAGAAGTACTGCCATGTGATCAACCCCACAATCACCTGTGCATACTTGGACACCCACACAAACAGACACACATGTACACACACATCTGACATGGATCAACCACACTCCACCAGATTGCACTTACAGATGCAATCAACACACACACACCTACATGTGAGGTTGCACAACTTTTGTACACACAGTACTCCCATTACCCTTCTGTCAGCATGCATTACATATGGTACTCAACAGCATGCAGTGCAACTATAGTGACTTCATGCTAATGCCAGTATAAATGTGTGTGATGCATGAGCTGTGTTAGTAGGTGATGGCCCTTCCCCTTGATAACACTGCACCCATGTAAAAAGTGTTATTGTGGACCTGTTCTGCACCCTGCCTTGCACTGTGCACCATACCTTACAGTTGTACAAACCATTGCTGCATGTGTAGCACTCTGTCGGTTATGTCAGCTCCAATGCTCACAGCCCCTATGTGTTAGAGCAACTCATACCTGGGATGATATGTGAACAGATGTTATTTGTGAATGCCTGATGTCTGCTTTACAGTTCACAACATCAGCATTGCATGTATGACCAATAGAAGACTATTACACTGACAACTGCCAGACTTTGTCATGGCTATGGAGGGTGCCCTACACATGTCCCATAACTCTGCATGGTTGCAAGGTCTATGCATGTGCACATCCCTTGGAGTTCACACACTGCTGTCACTATTGCTGTGGAGTCAGGGTTACATCTGACGCAGTTACTTAACATGATTGTGTGTAGATACAGCCATTCTTAGCATACGTAGGATCCCTGCTGCAGTGCACTGCTGTGTCATGATGACACACCCTCCCCACCACCAGCCTTTTTGCAGATGCTTGACAACTATGGCCTACACATGTGTCAGTTTGCAATGTCCTAAGAATGGGACACTAAGTGCAATAGCCTACTACTAGCTAATTAATTTGACCACAGTACCATGTTATGACATAGTGTTGATCTGTAATGGTTGCTATTGTAATACAGGTATATTTACAGTTGTAACACCATATGAGGGTGTTGTTTCACACATGTCCCTACTGTAGGCCATGTGTCCTGCCATACTTCTCATCCCTGTGGACACATTCCACAATGACAGGATGTTAGTTATCTTGCATGTGTCCAATGTACCCTTCTGATACCCCGTCATGGTCGCCACTGTGATGCAGTGCATTTCACAGCAATGAAACATGAAAGTGTACAGCATGCAGTATGGGTAGGTGTGTTAGATGTCTGCATGGAATATGCCATAGCTATTACATGCCCGGTGTATTGTCGAACATGAACATGAACCATACTAACAGGCTAAAGGCTGCTGCCTTGGCTGTATCCTAGAGGGACCTACATAAGAGTGTGAGAGAGTTGATGTCAGAGGCCACTCCTGTGGCATTCTTAAAGGGTGAGTGCAGCATTATGGTGCATCAACAGTAGAATTCCACAATACTACAGCTTATACACAACTGTCTATTGCTACTACACAACAACAGACTATGTATATGACATCTCAGATATGCATGATCTACCTGTTGAGATGCAGATGCATACACAAGAGTGGTATAATGATGTGCCCTGGGGACTTACCTGCACAATCCTCAGCCGGTGTGTTGGTGGCACCCACCTACACAATGCCCCCTGCCAGTTGTTGGTTCTGCAGGCAGGCAGGTGCCACAAGGCTGCTGAGAAGCTCTTCCACATAGGTGAGTGGTGGATGGATGGCATGCCCCCCCCCCATTGTGAGGTGGTCCCCCCATACAGCAGCTGCACCCTGACATACATGGCAAAGCAGGTCAGTGCAATAATGCTGGACCTGCTCATAATTGCAGTTCTGCAGGCTGACATTGACCCTGTGAACTAGATCGTTCCACAGGGCGGTCCTCTCCTGCTGATCACAGGCTGTCCGGCCGAAAAGCAGTGGGTAGTGCTGTATCTTGTATTCCACGGTTACCTCCATTTCTGTGGCACTGAATGGTGGCAGTCTTGCATGAGCCATCTTTCCTGGAAGACATAAAGATGGAAACAGGTCTGAGCAACTCATACAGCAGGGTTTCCATAGCTCTTAATACACATCTCTGTCTCCCCCCACAATATCAACTACAACAAACTGTTCACACAATGCAATTGGTATGTCGACAGCTTACCTACCACTGGGGCATATGTTGTATTGTACCACATTTTGTGCTATGTGTTTGTACCACGCTTTGTGCTATGTGTTTGGAGCCATGTTCCCTTTGGAGACACTATTTTTGCTGGCGTGTTACAGACTATTTCACCTGCATGCCATTGTCAGTGCCACTATGGTTCCACATGTGCATGTGGTATGCATGCTATGTGATTGCTGCACATCTGCCATTCTGTGTTATTGGGGATATCTATGCATGGTGTTGGACATGTCCCAGGATTGTGTGGACTATTACAGCCCACATATGTTCCATAACAGTGACACAATAGCATGTGTAGGGGTTAGTTGCCAGCAGAACCACCTCTCCCACCTCATCTGGCCATGTTACCAGGTCACATCGCATCTGGGACCCACCATGGGACCTTATTATCTACTGGTCCTGCACTACCTTCAGGTGGAATTACCTCAGGAGATGCCCCCCCCCCACAAGCACACACAGACACAACCCTGTCACCCAAAGTCAGGTCCAGGGTCTGGTGCATAGAGAGCTCCACAGAGACATGGAGGACTTGTTACATCACCTGGAGCCCTGCAGTATACATACACAGGGTGGACATCTTGCTCCTCCTGCACAGCCCACAGCCCAAGCACCATTATGACCATGTTGATGCTGTTGTGACTGTCCATGGGTGGGGACTTTGGTCCCATTGCTTCCATATGGGGGCTTAATGGCGTACACATTCCAAAAAACACTCCCCATCCATGGAGTTTACACACCACATGTGTCATATACCAGCCTTGTATGCTGTCTTTTCTGTCTGCAGACCCAACCTACATAAAACAATTTGCCTACTAGCCTTCACCAACATATAAATCCCACCTTCATTATCAAATGCGATCTGTTCACAACATGAGTTATTTTGCACCCATGTACTGCTGTGTTTATATATATATATATATATATATATATATATATGTTGTGTATTGACATGTGTGATGTTCTCTCACAGATATCATGGAAGGGGACATGTATTTACATATATATGTTGTGTATTGATATGTGTGATGTTCTCTCACAGATATCATGGAAGGGGACATGTATTTACATGTATATGTGTATGTGTGTGTGTGTGTGTATATATATATATATATATATATATATATATATATATATATGTGTGTGTGTGTGTGTGTGTGTGTGTGTGTGTAGATATATATTGTGGGTTGCTTATATGCCTATATCTATATGAATGTCTGTATATCTGTAGACATACACATCTAATTATATATCACACATATATTTATCTATATGTGGGGTGCGTACAGACATCTGGTCCACACTCTGTAACTCTCTTTCTTTCACAGCTGCACTGTTCTGCCTTGCTGCAACACAGACAGGTGTCACAAGTGAACACAGGCTAACATTAGGGTGGTATATATGGTGACAGATTGCTGGTAAGCCTAGTATACACTTATGACATTTGTGCATGCTACATTACACATTAACATGACTGTCCTGCAAACGGTGTGCTCTGACACCCATGTGTCTATCATGATGGCAGTACTTATACCACCAGCTATTGCCCACACTAACATACCAGACACAGATATTATGGCTAACATCTTTGTCATTCATTGCTGATCTGCACAGTTGACAGGTATGTCCCACTGCCTACAGGGACAGACAGTATTGTCCAGAGCAGTTGTTCAGCAGAACATCATTACAGGAACAACTACAGATGGCACATATAAATCATTCCACATCATATATCCTATTATTCTATAACACATACTACATTCAATTAAATATATATATGTGTTAAATACCTGTAATTTTTTTTTCTCACAGCTTTCTGTTTAAGTTTTTTTAATTTTTGTTTGTCTGTATTTCTCTCTCTGTCTCTCTCTCTCCACTAGATGGATTGAGCTGGTTTGAATGGATTGCAGCATGGCTTTTGTAGGTGATGCACATGATCAGGTAATGGGCTCTTCACCAATCAGTGTGCAACAGTTGCTAACTGCATGCAGCCTGCAGTGTAGTACTTCAGATAACCACTGTCATGGCAACCCAGTACTATAAAATACTGACTCATGTGGGTGTTGGGGGACATCCTTCCTGTATGTGGGCAGCAGTGTTACAGACAGCAGGTAGCAATACCTCCTACCGCATGACTTTCAGACATAGGCCAACTACACATTTGTATAAAGTTCCAGACCTACAGACAGAGTGAGTAGTGTTGCTATGTGCATTGTATATTGCTGGTCTTGCCATGTTTGTGTGTACATAGTAGTTTAGGATGGAATGCAGTCTGTCTGCATAGCTCTCAAATGTGGGCCCGATCCACATGATGGCCAGTGGATTGTCTGGTTTTATCTGTGCACCACACAGGTCTTGTCCTAGATATATCACTGGCAGTCTGTCTGTTGCATGCTATCAGTACATGGCTACAACCATTTGTGTTTCTGATGTCTTATTCCTGCATAATGGTATGTTGCAACAAATCCTTTAACACCAGCAATTTCCAAGGTGTGTAACAGCAATATTGCAAATATGGCCCTGTGCTCCTGCCTCTGTCCTCCACATATATGGCAGGCTTTGTCTTGCTGTGATACAGTTAGGGGTTGTTAGGTAATGGCCTATCATTATTTACTGCTAGCATTCCTGCTATCATCCTAGTCATATTGTGGACTCCCACAAAATATGTTGGTCAGGGTCCATGCATGTGACAGATACATTGACATTACCACAACTAATACATTTCCCTCTAGGGCTTGACTACAGGGCGTAATTGGAGGCTGCTTAACTACATCTGTATTGTTGATTGTTACTTATCTTAAAGGCAAATCCTTTGTCTACTGTTGTACTAATTGAAGGCCTTGGCCTGGACAGCATAGTATGTTATATATCCACATTGCTTGCATCTACTGTTCTGTGTGGGCCTTGCATTCATCACAGATTACATATTTCAAAATATATGTGCTGTAAGTAATGGCATACATTATTGTACTGTACACAAATAAAGGTTTTCTGTGTAAGCATACCTGTGTGTGGTGTCATGTCCTTTGAATTGTGAGTGGGTATATGTTTAATGTCAGTATTCTCATTTGTGGGAATGTTTGCCACACTACACATTTCACAGGTGCCAGTTACAGGGCTTGCGGCTGAGGGATATACTTTGCACCCAGTACTTCCACACTACTTCTACATATGTATGGCTACTAATACCTTTTGTCTGTGTATATGTGTATATACATATATATCTATATATATATATATATATATATATATATATATATATATATATATATATATATATCTATACCTGAACATATTTGTCACTGTATAGATGTGTATGCATATCTGCACCATTGTAATGTGTACTCCTTCCACACTGTACATTCCCTACGGTAGAATGATTTTCTGCAAGATATGTTACAGATATTGCCCTGACATTTGTCAGGTGAATTTGTAGCTGTGTTGTGGAGGGTCCTGAAGTCAAGAACTGCATGTGCTGGATATTGGATTGCACAACATATCCATTAGGGCTGTGGAGGGGGGCAACATAGCACTAATTACCAGGTATCCCTCATTTGAGCCCCCACCCTCACTAACAGTGCTTATGGTCTGTTATGTTATAGTGAGTGGTTCAAGATTTTGTTCCCATGTGGAAATGCTATAATAATTTCTATCTGTATATATATATTTATATGTGTATATATATATATATATATATATATATATATATATATATATATATATATATATACACACACATATATATATATATATATATATATATATATATATATACACATATATACATATCTACATAATTATATCTGTAAAACCTATATATATATATATATATATATATATATATATATATATATATATATATGAACATATTTATGTATCTATATACAACTGATGCTATATGACTATCTGTGAGCCATACATATATATACATATAGCTGTCTATCTGTCTACATTTACAGATGTATATTTGTTCATATGTCCATGCATGCTCGGCTCATAATTTTGGCCTGTACCTCATTCTCTTGGCAATTGACATGGTTGATCTCAGGATTGAAGTCAGTAACTAAAGCCGACACTTTTGTGTTTCAGACTTCATCTCTTTCAAAATATGTGTTTTACTACATATAACTGTTTAACTAGCTATGTTTTAAGTATATAAGAGCAGTATTTGACATATATCCCTAATTGTACCCACATTTTGGCATTCTTTGTCCAGAATTCTTGCAT
>NC_056726.1:1279734422-1279836922 GCF_019279795.1 Protopterus annectens | reverse complement strand
AATAATAAGAATTTATTACTAGAATGGAGTTCCCTTGCTGAACAGTAGGGCAGTAATAAGTTTTGTAGTGCAGGCATTTTTCTGGATGATGAATGGGTCTGTGTGCTGTGGTCAGTTGTGAATATGTTAAACAGTTGTGCAATTCAAGCCAGTTTAATTGCTCAAAGCTAAGACAATGGTGGGTCTTATGAGGGAGACTGGTGTCAAATGTAGCTATTTTATTGTAACAGGAGGCAAATTTCTTTCTTTGAGTATTGCTTTTGTTTGCTAGGATAGGAGTGGTGTATAAGAGAGTTGGCAGTAAGAAGATAGTGGCTAGAGTTTTTCTAGTAGTATCTGTAATGAATCCATTGATCCTATAAAGGGACCCTAGCCTCTGGTGTGTAGATTTTTATGGTGTGCAGTATATGGTGGTCATATCTGAGATTGTCATCTATTATAATGGCTAGAAGCTGACTGTGAGTTATAGTTTCAATGACAATATTACTTTTGATTTTGGCATCTTTTTGAGGTGAAAAGCATTAACATAGTTTTCTTGTGGTTGAGTAGAGGTTTGATTCTTTGAGCTAGGTTTCTACTGAGGAGGGGTAATGTCTTTCAGCTTATTTATTGATGAGGCCACACATATTAATGTTGAATCATCTGCATACTGAACTAAACTAGCATGGTGAGTGGAGTTGTGAAGGTCATTAAGAAATATATTAAACAGAAGAGGACCCAGGATAGAGCCCTGAGGGACATGTGTAGTAACTGGTTGAAAGAATGAGTAGGTTTGTTGCTATTTAACAACTTGTTGCCTTCCAGATAGGTAACTAAGGGACCACAACAAGGAGTACTGTGAAAGTCCTATTGAGGAGAGCTGACTGGACAGTTGCTGGTGTGAGAGCATGGTGGACAGAAGCAGACTATTGTTTCTATGTCAGTTTAATATGAGTTGTTGTGATATATGTGTTTTGAAATGCGTTTTTATGTATGCATATTTTTATATTGTCTGAGTTTTGTTTGTTATGAACAAGTGCAATCATGAACAGGGAAAGAATACTTTAATAAGTAGCTTTGTTTCTTCAGCACACCTAATGAATGTAAGAACTTCATTTGTTTAAACAGAAGGAATTGATTAAGTTTTATGTATTTAAATGGACAAAATGAGTAGTAATTCATTATGTCTGATGAAGCGTTCGATTTAGAACATGAAAGTGCTCACTTGTATACTGTTTTATATTTTTTATCATATTAAAATGCTCTTGTTCATACTGTGGTGTCACCTCAAGAAATTCTTGTGTTTGGACATATTTTTTCTTTGAGGTGCTTTGTCCTCCAACTCCTTTGGCTTCTAATTGGTAAAATGTGGTAGGGCAATAGTGGTGCTGTGATGTGGTGTAAAGCCATGTTGTGTTTCTTAGAGCAGTTTATTTGAGATTAGGTACTGCATCAGCTTCATATGGATGCATTTCTCTAATATTTTGGAAAGAGGAGAGAATCGCTATCAGTCTTTAGTTATTAAACTCTGTGGATGTGCTGCCTTTGTGCATTATGATGTAGGATTTTTTTCACAATGATGGGATGTAGCTTGCTGCTATGGACCTTGTGACATCCCCATGCTGGGCCAGTAATCAAGGAGCCTGAATCCTCAACACTGACACTGTCGAGAGACATTCACTTGGAACAAAAATGGATGCAACCAGTAATTCCAGATGCATCAAGCACAATTTCCCTTAAGAGCACACAGGGAGCACACTAAGTCGAGGGGCTGGTCTCACTCTGTCTCTCTCTCTCTCTCTCTCTCTCTCTCTCAATTCATAGGTTCATAGGTGTGTACTAGGCTAATGGCCTTGGAGCCTTTAAAAGCCTAGCCCATAGAAGTGCCCTGGCATCGTGCCCCACCCAACGTTAGTTCCCAGTGCCTCTATCAAGTAGAGCCACTGGAGTGATCCCTGGGTCAGTGGCAGCTGGTGACTTCAAATCAAAGGGGGGCTGAAGGAGACAGCTGAATGGGTGGGGTGAACAAAAAGGGGTGTGGCCAACTAGAAAGCTGTGGATCTATGCTAAAAACGCAAAAACTGGGACTTTAATTAAATATGCTGCCCTAGGTGCCAAACCATCATTATGAGAGTCCAATCAAGACAAACTGAAGTGTAGAAGAAAAAATATTTCAATGCATTGGCTACATGACAGCTTACTTAATATCTAGATGGAAACAAAAAGGTTGTGAGGCATGAAAAAATAAATTACTTTTTACTGGAATGCCAGTCAGAATTAAGTATAAAAAAACAAGCAGCACTCAACTCAAACCACTTCTTCTTGCACTGCAGTTTTAATTATAATTTATATTCAGCTTTATAAAAGTACAAAGCTACATGCTGAAAGTAGCAATCTCAGTGATACCCCAACGTATAAAAATGTTTCTTATCCAAAAAGACCTGCTGCCTAACAACAACTATTTACTTGTTCCATGGGGAAAACATGATCAAAGTACAAAATGAACAGCAAATAAGAAACAAGTTTAAGATAAATTGCTTAAAGGATTACTGCACAGGTTATAGACCACACATGATAGATTGGCATTCTGTTTAGTTTATGGGTAAAGCCTGCAAAGAGGACTGCAAGTCTCCTACAAATGTAATAAGGTTCTGAAAATACTGTAATCCTGTCCTTTATTATAAATACTGTCATAGGCATTTCAATACCTAAAGCTTATACGCTATCTAGTTATCAAATATTCTCTGCACGGCAACAACAAAAAGGCTTTCAATGTTGGTAATTCTTTAACAGTATGCTTATTAAAGCTTACTTGCATCTTACAATCTCAGACAATCTTAAATGATGGTCATTAAAGCATTGCTACTTAAACACACAGCAACAGGTACTGCAACATCTATTTTCTGAATAAGAAGCATAAATCCACAGTACAAAAATATGACAGAAAACCAGAACATTCTGCAAAATCAAGGACAGATGAAAAGCCACTGTAGTACTTGTGCCTACCTTGAATGGGGGATGACTTACACTGCAAAACTGCTCCTTGCCTTGCTTGGACACATCCAGAATCACTACCTAGGGGAGTGGGGTGCAACAAGTATGTCACAATTTGAAATGTCTCTGGCTGACGATGATGGCCCTGACACGTGTGTCATAGCTCTCAATCTCAGAGCAAGAAATCTGTACAAAGCCATAAACAGAAGTGGGACAAAGGTCCAAAAATAAAGACAATTTTAAATATCGCTCTTATAAACTTAGAAAGATAATAGATTAGTAGAGCTTGCATTCGTATGAATTTTCTGAAGGGTATGATATCAAAAACTCAAATGTCTGTCATTATTTTCTCACTTCAATCTTTAATGATTTGCCACTAATTTGCCAGAAAACCATAATTTTATGAAAAATGGACCAAAAATGTGATGCAAAAATATAAAATAGCCATACAATACAGCTGGGAAGCTGTCAAAGAAGGGACACTTTTTTTAATATTAGTACTATTAACTTGAGCAGCTGACAAAATAAGAATCTACATGCATTTCTGAAATTAAAAGTAATCTATAACTCTGATCATTACAATTACTTATTAATTGTAAACCCTCCATGATTTCTTCCAAATTTGCCATTTTGTGGTGGGATTATTAGGGGGAGAGCAACACTTTGAGCCAAAATTGGGAACAGTTGAAAGGTTTGGATGTACCCAATTCTTTAAAGCAATTTATTTGCATGTACCTCTCAACCTTTTAATGCAGGAAATCTGGACAAGGCCAAATATATTGGGGGAACATACAAACAGTACTAAAAATTGCTCTTGTATAAACTTAGACAGTTGATATAATAACAGGTCTTGCTTTAGCAATCATTTGTCTGAAGGGTATGAAGTCTGAAACTTAATGCCTGTCATTATTTAGTGACTTCATTCCTAAATGATTTTGCAGAAAACCACACATTTTATGAAGAACAAACCAAAAATAAGGAAAAAATATATTCATTCTGCAAAAATCTGGACAGTTGGGAGGTATAGTTCAACCAGGGCTGTCTCTGAGTTTGCCGCCCTTCTCCTCTCACAAAATCATGGTCGAATGGGGCCTCCTCCTGCAGCCATTACAATGTCCCGTTACTTGGCTATTTCGCCCCGTTTACCATAAACACTGTAATATGCATATTGCTTTACTTCTACGATGGTTTGGATTTCATTTAAAAGTTTTATTTTATATTTTATAGCACAAACACTAATAGACATCCGTTAAACATAGCAATGCAGTCTCACAATGAAAATAGACTTAGCATTAAAACTTCTCTGCCTTTGAAACTCACATTCATTGAAATAGCATTAAAACCCACATGCAAAGAAAATACATCCGGCCAGTGGCAGATACAGAAGATACAGATTAACTTTGGGTGGTTTTCAAATCATAGGCCCCTTGCACATGAAACATGTACACCTTCCTGATTGTATTAAATTATATTGTATAATACAGTACAGTTGTTAGAGGGCATTTAAAAGTTATTGTTTTGAACATTTTTCCAGTAAACAATGAAACAAAATGCATGCACCAGTAATGACAAAACTACCCAATTCAGAACATTTCCATCAAAAAGTCTACTCAAACGTCTACAATCCACCAGTCATCTAAATAATCCCACATTAAAGAGATCTTCAACTAATAACGAGGTTGCTGCTAGCAAGCAACTTTATATTTCATTGTTTCATCTACAAATAAAGTGCTTGTTGCCCTTGATGAATACATTGCTTATGTTACACTAAAAAAAGATAAGCTAGTAATTTTGCAATAGGGACAGGAAGGCAAACTGATAACAGGTTCATAGTTACTAGGTATCTCTGCCAAAGAGGACATTCTCAGGACTGCAGCATCCACCCCCTTTAAAAGTATAACAAAGAACTACATACTGTGGAAGTAGAACCCACAGCCTTCTGCATCAAAAGAAAGTACACTACCTGTTGCACTATTAACAAAGCAAGCAGACTCAGCATAAGCAGCACTAACCTTCTCTTCCCCTGAAGCTCTCAGCTCCTTGTAAAGTCCACTCAACACTCAAGTGTATCTCTCAATTTTGCAGCACAAGAAATCTGGAAAAGCCAACATTTATTGTGGGGGGGGAGGGGGGACAAAAGTCCAAAAAACAGGGATACATTTTAAACATTGCATGTATAAACTTGGAAAGTTGATAGAATAAAATTCTGTGTTACCACCATGCATTTCACTGCCAAGACTTGAACCCAGGATCCTGTACACTACAGTCAGAGCAGCATACCACAATGCCAAATTAGCTGCTTCTGCAAATATAGGAAGACTGAAACTTAAATGGCTATCATTTAGTGAATTAAGTTCTCACCACAGCTCTCAACCTCTTAGCACAAAGCACCCAGACAAAGTGATTAATGGGCGAATACAGCCGCCAAACATATTCAGTGAATCCAGTTCTCACCATAGCTCTCAACCTCTTGGCACAACAAATCATGGACAAAGTGAATAATGGGGAAATACAGCCCCAAAAATAGGGACAAATTTCAAATATTGATCTTATAAACTTATAAACTTATAAACTTAGAAAATTGCTAGAATAAAAGGTTTTGTGTTACATGTACATTCTGAAGAATATGAAGCCTGGAATTCTCATGTCTATCATTCCAGAAAACCACAGATTTTATGAGGAACAGCACAGAACAAAAATATAAGGCAAAAATTTGAAATTTTTCACAAGTGGTGATGGGTAGGGAATTCAGGCTCTTGCTATCTGCATGCAAGGCTCAGGGTTTGAGCCTGTCTCTAGCCACCAGGTTTATTTACATGGGGCATTTTACACACACACCAAAAGCATTTCTTTAGTAAAATGAAAGTAAACAACAACTTGGTCCTGGTAAACTCTGCTTCAGGCAGCAACTCTGCACACACTTGAAAGTACCTGAATGCAACTCCACACACCCCAAAAGCAGCTCTGTATTTAGTAAAATGAAAGTAAACAACAACTTGGTCCCAGTAAACTCTGCTTCAGGCAGCAACTCTGCACACACTTGAAAGTACCTGAATGCAACTCCACACACCACAAAAGCAGCTCCTTATTTAGTAAAATGAAAGTAAACAATAACTTGGTCCCAGTAAACTCTGCTTCAGGCAGCAACTCTGCACACACTTGAAAGTACCTGAATGCAACGCCACACACTCCAAAATCAGCACCGTATTTAGTAAAATGAAAGTAAACAATAACTTGATCCCAGTAAACTCTGCTTCAGGCAGCAACTCTGCACACACTTGAAAGTACCTGAATGCAACTCCACACACCCAAAAAGCAGCTCCGTATTTAGTAAAATGAAAGTAAACAAAAACTTTGTCCCGGTAAACTCTGCTTTAGGCAGAAACTCACACACTTGAAAGTACCTGAACACTGTAAATTAGCTCTACTTTCTGTTTCAGGCAGCTTGCCTCGGTCCCGGGTAAACTCTGCTGCTTCAGCTTGCCTCATAAACAATGTGATTCCTGGTAAACTCTGTACACACTTACCTGAACGCTTTTCGTCCATCACATAAACAACTTGGGTCCACTGTAAACTCTGTTTCAGCTCTGCTTTCTGCTTCAGGCAGCTTGCCTTGGTCCTGCAAGAGCATAGGTCCCAGGTAAACTCTGCTTCAGCTTGCCTCTATGGTCCCACGAGAGCAGCAGGCTTACAGTTATCCAGCCTGCAGATGTTGCAGTCCGATCCCCTTCCAGTCTATGCGGTTGTAACCGCATAGACTTCTGGGGCATCTGCAGTCTGATGCCTTGTTTCCCATTCCAGACTGCTGTTTAACCAGTCTGAGTTTGGGAAATGGACACTCCCTCTAAATTTTTAATGGACACTCCCTTATTTTTTCTTTCTTTTTACAGCAGTGAGCAGTCTGAGTTAAATGGTCCGGACACTTTAAATTAGTGGTCCAGACATTTTCACAGCAGTCTCAGTATTTTTTTTTTCTTTTTACAGCTGGGGGAGGCTGCAGTCCTGCAGTCCAATATCACAAGCCACCACTGCCCTGAGGTGAACTTTCTATTTCCCATACACTCATCAAGATTTCTCTTGAAGAGGGTCAGTGAGGTGCTCTGGTTGCCATGTATGAGAAGTCTATTCGAGAGCATGGGCAGTCTATGGGTTATCATGTTCTGTTGACTATGGTAATAAGGTTGAGGTCTCTGGAGCATGTGATGTGTAGGTATTGGGATTTCTTTATATGTAGCATTTCTAACATAGCTGGGTCAGACATGGCTTTGTAAGTCAAGCAGAGATCGCCTCTCAGTAGACGATATGGGAGAGATAATAACTGGAGTTTTTTGAGTATGTCCAAAATGAAGGATAGTGAAGAGGAGAATGAGAGGTTCATAGGTTACTACTAGGCTAATTGCCTTTATGGGCCATTTTAAGCCGAACCAATTACCACATTTGAGAATCAAACTCTACATTTTGTGTCTATAAGATAAATATCTTAACCATTATCCCAGCCTCCCTCCCCAAAATGAACAACACATATATTGCTTATCACACTGAGCTACTGGGCCAATAATCCACAATAAGACTTCCCACTGGCACAGCTGTAGAATTTAGTCCTCGGCTGAGTGTCCAAGCCAAGTCTTCCACCACTCTCTCTTTGAAACCAGTGCTTTGTGTCACTGCTTCCAGCAGGTGACATGCACACTGTTTGAGATTTGATTTGCACACACATATATATATATACACACAGATGCACACACACACAGATACACACACACAGATACACACACACACACACACACACACACACACACACACACACACACACACACACACACACACACACACACACACAAATACACACACACACCTGGGAAATGCTGGCATAGATTTTCTAGTTTTCCCCCTTCTTCCCAGACTGCAAGGTAATTACTGACAGACACTCCAAAGCCAGCTATTCTAAGGCTCATACAAGGGTACCCAATTATACTGAGTGAAATTAATATTAATACAAATGATAGTGTTTGGCCAATGCAGTAAGGCTTTCAGGAGTAGCCACCGAATAACCAAATAGATATGAGTATTCTCAAAAGTTAAAATATTATTTAAAGGACCTGCCACAATGAAAAGTTTAAATATATTTAATAATAAATAATAAAAGAACATGAAAATACTAAATATATATTTACAATAAACACCAGTGTTTCAGTCACAGGAAATATTAAAATAACACAGGCAAATAGATTTGCACAGATACAGAAAAACAGTATTTAACTAATCTCACTATATTTTCCTGACTGATCTAAATAATTACTATTTCAGGGTCACTCACTATAGTAAGACAAGATGAATTAGGTGAGGGGGTCTTTCTATGTCAGCTTACAAGACACAGACTGCTATGAGACTTCTCTCTCATCTGGTATTAAAATGTTATTTTTGTCCTAGATTATAGAATGACATCACATCTGGTCATCTGACTCTGTTTCTCCACACTGCACCCATCACTAGAAGCTGCCAGAATTTAACACATATCTTTTAAAATATATATCTAGAGTTTTGCTAAAGTTTATTGCAGCATCTGGAGGCTGTACAACTATTTTATCACTTCTGCTCTTCCTACAGAGACTAACAAACCATACTTCTTACAGACATTGTGTCTCTGGCTTCATTCAAAACTGTAAAATAACATCCTTATGGCCTAGGCCCAGTAATTTAATTTCAGAACATTTTTCAAAGTTAGATGCAGCTAGATTGTGATTAACCTCTTCTCTCCCAGTATCCTCTGTTACAATATATTCATTTAATCGGTTACAATGCATACATTTAATCAGTTACTACATATATGTATATTTCATTTCTGCCCAGCAGGGCCCTCTATTGATACATTTTCAACAGAAGCAAATCTCACAAATACATTTTCAACACAAGTATCTGTAGAAATCAGTTTGATATTCAAATAACATATAATTCTTTACTAAATTCCAGCTACCTGTGCTGTCATATGTTATACTTCCATGGCCCAACTCCTCCTAGCATAACTGGCAATACCTCACATTGTCACAGCCCTATTAATTAGTATGGGCACAGGCAAGAATATAACTTTTGCAGCCATTTTTAGATAGGCTGGTGGTAGCTGGTCTCCAGCTACAAAAGCAGTTTTTAGTTTCAGAAGTAACTTCCTTATGAGTGAGAGAGGTACTGGACTAAAACTGAAGAGCTGTTGGTAGTTTTGATTAGATAGGGGTAGAATGGGGGGGGTATGTTAGTGTCCAAGAGAGATAATATTCATTGTGCAAAGTAGGAATTAAACTGTTTAAGGATAGAGTCTGTTATTCTGTCTGCTTTTGAGAGGGACTAGTGGTCTTGCCAGGGTAGAGTGGTTTATTTAGTGATGACCAAAAGTTTTGGGTTGTTTATATGTTTTTCTTGTAGGTTGGTATAGTATGTTTGCTTATCATATGTTCATAGGTTCATAGGTTGG
The DNA here is from genome assembly GCF_019279795.1 of Protopterus annectens. Classification (NCBI taxonomy): domain Eukaryota; kingdom Metazoa; phylum Chordata; order Ceratodontiformes; family Protopteridae; genus Protopterus; species Protopterus annectens. The sequence goes on along the minus strand of NC_056726.1, from coordinate 1,279,827,483 downwards.
TACTAGGCTATCGGCCGTAGGGCTTATGCAAGCCTAGCCATAACAATTCCCTGGATATGTCTTCCACATTATTTACTTCTCTGGACCCTTGTCTAGCAGGGTGACTGACATGATCCCCGAGGTGAATTTCCTATCTCCCATCCAATCATCAAGGTCCCTTTTGAAGAGGGCCAATGAGGCGCTCTGCTTGACATGTATGAGCAGTCTATTCCAGAGTATGGGGAGTCTCTGGGTCAGGAACCTATCCCCTCCAGCATGTTTTGTTCATTGTGCTGACAAGGTTTAGATCCCTGGAGCGTGTGGCTCTGAGGGATTGGGATTTCATTAAGTGGAGCATGTCCAACAGCTCAGGGTTTGACATGGCCTTGTATGTTAAGCAGAGATTGCCTCTGAGTAGACGATATGCCACAGAGTATAACTGGAGTTTTTTTAGACGGTCAGCGTATGGCATCTGCTTTAGGCCTGTGATTCTTTTAGTGAGGTATTTCTGTGGCCTTTCCAGCTGTTGCAGATGTCTTGTGAGGTACATACCAAACGGGGCATTATACTCTATAATGGGTCTAATGAGGGATGAGTACAGTGAGACAATGACATCCTTTTTTCTGGATGAAAATCCCTTAGTGATGAGGTGTGCCACATAGAAGGATTTCCTGACTGTTGTGGTTATCGAAAGTGAGACCACTGTCCACCTGTGTCCCTAAGTCTCTCATCACACTTTCGATGTTTAGTGTCCTGCCACCTATGTGGTAATTCATGGGTACATGTTTTTTTCCAAAGGGGATAACTATACATGTCTTGGCATTAAGCATGAGCCCATGGCTCTGGCACCAGGCATCTGTTTCTGTAAGGCCCTTTTGTAGAATATCCACATCATTTGGGGATTCAATAATTGCTCCCAGTTTGCAGTCATCTGCAAACTTTGTTATCCAGAGTCCCTTAGTGTTGGCCTGTACTTCAGAGAAGAAGATGCCAAACAAGAGTTGTCCCGTGACTGAACCCTGAGATACTCCACTTGTCACTTGTCTGGAGCTGGATTTGGAGGCGGCTACTTTTACAGTCTGGGTTCTGTCAGTAAGCCAGTTGGCAACCCATTGAGTGACATAGGGATTTACGCCCAGCTTAGTAAGTTTATCTATGATTCCAGAGTGGGGGATGGTGTCGAAGGCCTTGGCGATGTCCAGATAGGCTGTGTGGACCACCTTACCCTCGTCCACAGCTCTGGAGACTGATTTGAAGAAGTCAATCAGATTCAGAAGACAAGATCGGCCCTTCACAATCCCAAACTGGGTGGGGTCCAGTGTTTGAAGGTTGCCAATGTCTTTGTTTATAAGTTCTATGATAATGCGTTCCATGCCCTTGCAGATCAGGCTTGTCAGACTGATGGGACGGTAGTTCCCAGGATCCAAGGCGGATCCTCCCTTGTGGAGCGGGATAACTGTAGCTGTGCGCCACTCAGTGGGTACGAAGCCTGAGGTGAGGTTATGATTAAACATGACACTTAGGTGAGGTGCCAGTTCATTTTGTAGTTCATGTAGTACACAGCCTGGGATGTCATCTGTTCCCATGGATGCTGTATTCTTAGCTTTGGAGAGTGCGGTTTCTACCTGTGTGGCCGTGATTATCGGAATTTGGCAATCATTTGGAATTGAGATGGGCCCTTTAGGGGGTGAGAGGGGGATGAAGTTGGCACTAAATCAGTCTGCCAGGAAATTGGCAATATCCTTGGGATCAGTATATTTAATGCCATTCTGTTGTAGCTCAGAGCAGGTCTGAGCATTGCCATTTAGATTCTTGACATAACTATAGAATGCCTCGTGGTTGTCTTTGGAATTTTATTTACGTAACTAGCTTTTGAGGATTTTTCAAGGGATCTCAGCTTCTTACTGAGGCTGGCGAGGGAGTTTTTTGCATCCTGGGATTTTCCTCTTTTCTGGAATCCTGGTTGACATGGAGTTTTGCAAGGTTTCTAAGATGTCTGAATTGCTGGAGGACATTTTTAGTTATATGTTATACCATTTTCTCCAGGCTTTATGTCTTTTTATCATGATATTTTATTTGTTTTCTTTGTCAGCCATGGTGCGGGGTTGGACTTTACTCTTTTATTATATACTGGTGCTAGATTATTTAAGATCTATAAGAATGCATTATTAAAGTGTTCTACAGCAGTATCTAGTGGCATTGTTTTAACTACATTCCAGTTATGTTTTTTTTTTAGTTATGGTGAGTTCTAATGGTAAATGTTGGTATCTGATCACTTATGTTATCTGAGAAGTAGTCTACTTTTATTAGTTTGCCTGGTTTGCTTGTAAGACTCCAGTCTAATGCTGAGTGTCTCCTTGAAGTTTTTTTTTATTTTAGTAGGTGTGCTTATTAATTGTCTGAACTTGTACAAGTTTATGGATTCAGTGGGGGTAGTAGAACGTATGAGTTGCCAGTCTATATTTAAGTCTCCAAGTATTATAATTTCACAGTTAATTTGTTGGGATACAATACAGGATGCTTTCAGCAGTATCAGCATTATTCCAAGATGGTATATAATTTGCTGTTAAACATATAGTTTTCTTCTTGTTGATTTTTGAGGAGTGTTGTTAGTATACCTCTCAACTGTACAGAATTTTGCAGAATGTCCAGATTTTTGCCTCATATGTTTGGTCTGTTCCTCATAAAATTTGTGATTTTCTGATAAATCATTGAAGACTGAAGTCACTAAATAATGACATAGATTTGAGTTTCAGACATTATATCCCTCAGAAAATACATAATAATGCAACAGTTCTTATTCTAGGAACTTTCTAAGTTTATAGGAGCAATATTTAAATCCTGTACCTATTTGTTGGCCTTTGTCCCCCCATTCTTTCTGGCTTTGTCCAGATTTCTTGCATTGAGAGGTTGAGAGGTATGGAGTAGTTCAGCATTGTTAAATTTGGGTATTTACTGTTAAAGAATTATTATAGATGATTGCTGCACCACTTTCCCCCTAGTTTGAGTATTTTGTATCCTGGGGGGTGATCTCATTACCCTTTATTTCTTTTTTAAACAGGTTTCAGTAGCTATGACTGCATCAGGAGTGTATGTGGTAAGATAAGCATGGGTTTCATGAATTTCATTGAACATACTTAGGTTCATATTTAGTAAGATGAGTTTGTATTCTCTTTTTTGCTGAGATTTATTAGGTGACTGATTTATTTTGGGGTCGGAAGTGATGGCTTTATGAACAATGGGACCAGGGTTGGGGTGAATATCTCCATCAATTTTTTGATTTGTTATTTTCAGAGGGAAGAGTGTGGCCAGTTATATTTTGATTTTGGTTTGATATTTGATTGTAAATTTGTATGCTTAGTGTTAAGATATTTATAGAAAAATAAAGCAGATGTGGTTTGTTTGTAGAGATGTGTTATGGAGAAAGACAGGCTGGGTAGATATTTATATTCTTTGTGATCACTGGTTGAAGTCATACATATTTGAAGGAGGTGGATACGATAATTGGTGACAAAGGCTAGTAGAGTGAGGAGAAATAGTAAAATAGGTTTACTATTATTTTACTGAATAACAGAAAGATTTTTAATGAGTAAATCAACTGTATTAATCAAATTTGGCACTACCAATTAAGAAAATTCAAACAAAGAAAATGTGACAGTTGATATTCGCTTTTTTTCGTAACTGTATTTAATAGTGAAATAGCAACACAACCCAAAAACACCAAGTCTGCAAGGATTATGTCAGATGTTCAAGTGTCTGGACACTTGAACATCAAAGGAAAACACAAATCTACATTTTTTTATGCTTTTGCAGGGGGCAAGCCTCCCTGCACCCCCTGAAAATTACATATACAAACTCCAAGAATACACTACAGTGAGGAAAAGTTTAAATTACCCAATCTGCACTGTGTCACAGTCTCCATTCATAACAGTGAGGTCTCCTTATGAAATGATTACTTTCATTCACACAACTGACTTCAAATAATTCTGTATAATTTTTATTAAATGGCAGACTCTGCTTTTGAATAATCCTTGATCAGTACTGTGTGCAGTTCAACAACATGATAATAAACCAGTAAAATAATCTGACTTAGGAGCATCTTATTTAACTTGGGTTTTATCTTTGTTGTAAATTAGGACAAAAAATGTTATGGTATTGGGCTGGTTGTAGACATGTAATTTAATAGTTATAGAAGACATGGATTAAGACAATTTGTGAGTCATTGGTGGTAAACTAGATAGGAAAAGTTGTTGTATAAATCAGTCTTTGTATTGAATGTTTTAGAACTGCAATAAAGTTTTAGTAGTAACTAACGAACTAACTAAATAAATAAGTAAATGTACATTTACTTCATCCTGCATCTAGTGGGCTACTGTTTCAGTCTTACCTATGAACCACCCATGGGTATTGGGCATGACTAAGACTTTCAGGTTTGTGTAAAAAAAATTAAATATCTTAAATCAAGGAAATAATGTTTTGTTTTTTGTTTTTTTTTTGCTTGACAAGATTTTTCTAGTTTTTATGTGAGAGACATTTGTTGTTTCAAGCCATTTTGTCCTTAATTATCTTAATAAGGTTATTTAACTTGCTATTGAGTTTCTATTACCGAATCTAAGTAAATAAATGCTTAAAATTAGAACTATAAGATTTATAACCATGTTCAATTATACATAATTGGTCTGTTGGTGTCAGAATTTCTTACTTCAAGTATTTTTTTCTTTCACCTCTTCATTAATTTATTGCAAACATTCAAACAGCACAACATGTTTTTTTAAAAATATGCTTATCTGTTCCGTCAGCATTTATTGATGTAATATATTTGAAAAATAAAGTTTGCCAGTCATCTGGTTAACATGAACACAAGCAGAAATAATATAACATTTTATAGGGACATTTCAAGCCACTCAAGGATCACCTTAGAAATATATATGTCTACTTAAAGTAAAACATTTGTTGAAAAGTTGTTAAACAGCACAAATATACAAATCATATCATAATCTCTACAAATAACAATGCAGTTTGTAATAGTAAAGGATACAGCCGCTTGCGATGCCGATGAAATAAAGAACATGCGGCTTGGATGGTGACATCACTAGAACATGTAAATAAAGCATTTCAACCATTTGTAACAAAATTTCTCCACTTTTCCTTGAGCATAGCAACTTTGTACACTTTTTCAAAATATCCTTAGGGCGGCATGGTGCTGGTGGGGTTATCACTCATGCTCCCACCACTGAGGTTCCAGGTTCGAATCCCAGGTGGGGGGAGTTTAGATGTGGCACTATGAAATTTACCATGTGTATGGTGTGCAAGTGAGTGCTGTAATCTGTGCCCTGCGATGAGTAAGTGTCTTGTCCATGGTGAACCTTGCCCAGCTTCCTATGCCCTCTAGAAAAGGGCTTCAGATCACCATGTCCCCAAAATGGGAAAAAGCAATTTTTGATAATGTATCCATATGCATGTGTGTGTGTGTGTGTGTGTGTGTGTGTGTGTGTGTGTGTGTGTGTGTGTGTGTGTGTGTGTGAAATATCTTCAGTAGTAGTCAGTACAAATTGAGACACTTTATATCTGACAACACACTATGAGTCATTTGAACTTTTGTGCAATTATATTACATTCCCAAGACAGTATATGATGTGTACAGAAGTTTGACTGTTGTTGCGAATTGTGTAATAAGAGTTAAAATCAACCAGCTTTTCAGCATCTGCAAACTCAGTGACCTGTACATGATAAGCTATGATGTTTCTGTCAAAGTAAATAGTTTGAAATGGTTGCTATTCCAAAAAATAAAACCTAGAATCAACAAGAAATATTTTTGTGACCAGTCCAAATTCTGGCATATTATCATTCCATACTTTGGTAAAGATCATGGAATTCTGAGTTATGTAGTTATTACCATTTATGACAAGCTACTTGAGTGATACAGCATGGTTTACCTCATTTAAACCAAAGAGGTCATTCAGTTTTCCATGTAAATATTGTAGATCTTTCACCTCAGATCCAGGTCTCATCCCCCTTTCACTTGAAAAAATGGGGTGCACTGAGCAGTCAGCCTTTTGACAGCTTTCATATATCTGGTTGTATTTCATCAAAGGCTTGCAAATATTTTTTAAATTGAGTTTGGAGGCCCATTGCTTAAAAAAACAATGTTTAGACTCAAACCGCATATGTGTATGTCTAAACATTGGGGCCAATGATTTTATTTGTGATGGTAAACGTATCATATAATGTTGTTTAGGTGTAATGGTACAGTCTAGAAAATGGTTCTTCCAATGCTTTAAATGATTTTCAATGAACAACTTCAACCTACACAGTTGCAATGGTAACAACACGTACAAATACTATTTGTACGAAATCTATTAGGTCAATTATCAGTTGGATATATTCATTGACCTTTAAACTATCCAAAAGAAGTGGCAATATCTTTAGCAACAAAAGCATTTGCCCTGATGACTGCTTTACTGTACCGTCAGTTGAGGATACTGTATTAAATGAAATTAGGGATGGACAATCTCTAAGATCTAGATAAGAATAAGGGAAACCATGAATAGCAGAATTCAGAGTCCAGATCAATTTGTCCTGACTGTACAAGATGATTCAGAACTTATTTGATTTCCAATGAGGCAGCACCCTCCAGAACTATATGCAGAATATCTTGTGGAGTTTGTTGTATGTTATCAGAGGCTGGGAATTCAACTAACCTGCTCCTTGTATTGATCCCATATTTTGTTTTCAGTCTGTTGTGAAGTATGTCTGTCTTTGTCTTTTCTATCACACTGTCTGACATGTTTCTCTAATATCCTTTTAGCATATGCATCCTCACTGAAGGGCAACTGCATGTCCTTAACAGAACATTCACAGTGTCTGCACTTATTGTAGGCAAAACCCACATCCTCTTTGAACCTGGCAAGTTCATGTTGTGCCAGGGTGTCTCCACAGAGAGAAATCATGGCATCATACATTTTCTTCTCTCCGATAACAGTTTGGATTTTAACCACATTGTACAATGCATCCACATCTTCCTTGATTCTATCCAATATTACATCGACACCAGATTGATGGAGGTCTGCTGATTTAACCATGGCAAGTAAACTGATAGCAGCCAGTTTAGACCTGTATTTTGGTCTATATTTCCTTGGGTGTAGTAGACCATGAGCAACTTGTTTTTAGATGCAGAGGATCCTAGTGGGCTACAGAGCTCTATTTCATGTGTGTAAACTACAATCTGCAATGCATTTGGTGTCTCAGAAAATAAAGAATGTGATTTTAGAAGATCTCCATCAATAATATCATGGAAAAAAACCTTCTCTGCATTTCTGAGATCCAATTTCAATCACAGACATAATTCTTGGGTGTGAAAAGAACTGTTTGAGACTCTTGATTAATAGTACATAATGAAAAGATCTTTCTTTGATGAATATGTCTCCACATTTTGCTCTTGCATATAGTTCGAGTAATTGGAATTTCCTCTGCTTCAAAATAGCTAAACTGCTTATTAATAACACTATCCTATTGAAATGCTGTTGCAACACCAGCAAAAGGGTCAATAAAATTGTCAAAAATATCCAATACATCTTTTTCAAGTTGACTTGTGCTTGTTGCACACTTCTTTAGCACTCTCTCCAGCTGCTTCCTGATGTTTGTCCAACAGTGATGATTGGTACCGTTGGACCCCAGCAACAATATTATTCATACCTTTTTGAAAATGAGAGAGAAAGGTGGATGATGTAATTGATCATGGACACTGGCAAATAAGCCACTCTGGATGCATGACAATTGCAGAACCTATTGTTTCTTGTTTCAGTATGCATGTAAATGCAGGTTAGAGTAGCCACTGCCCACAACAAAAACACTACAGCAACATTCTTCTAGTTGGCAAAAGGCTAAACCATATGAAAATTCTCTCTTTAATGTTGAATTAAAATACCATCAACACCTTTTGAGTATATTATTGACATATATTATTGACATATCAGGAAATATATATTTTTTCAGCATCCTGTCTGTTTCAGAATAAGAGCCCTAGGGTTTCAAGGGACAAAATAGCTATGTTTGCAAAAGCTTATACACTATTGTATCTCAAAGGAAAATTGCATACAGCACTGGAAGCAGCAGTGCTGAAGCAGCCAACCACAGCAGGCGTTGCTGCTAGTGACAGAGCTGAGCACCTGTCATAACAGATCTGACATATTTGACATGATGGACCAAACAATGAGATGAATAAAGAACTATAACTATAACCATCAAGAAGTATGCAAAATGCTCTGCATATATGCTGTTCTCTTTTCTACAATTGCATCTTACTTATAAGACATGATGATCAGCTCTACATTTATCACTAACACAGTGGCATGTGGCATCAGATCATAAAGAAAGTGGAGATTTTAATGTAGTATATATATATATATATATATATATATATATATATATATATATATATATATATATATATAGGGAAGACATAACTCATGACAAGTCTAATGCTTGTGACGTAAGAAGTTGCAAGAAGATTGAGGATCTATTGTTAAAGATTCAATCGTTAACAATAGCCCCCAAAATTGAATACAATATTATTAGTGTAGCCATTTACTAAAAAGTATGGTCCATTCCAGTCAAATGCCATAAGGTAAGTAACTTACTTGTACTGTAACAAGTCTGTGCTGGCCAATGCCCTTTTGTCCTTCACCTGAGTCATATGTATGGAGCTATTGATCACTGATACATGGGTTAGATAAAAGCTGATCCCATTCAATGTCCTGTGTATGACACATCAAAAAATGTATTATTTTTTAAATTGAGCAGTAATCATGTTTGGTTATTTGTTATTTTTATTTTCATATTAATCTAGCTAGTCAGGATAGTAATTATAATTAATATCATTAAGCTATTGAATAACACAAACAGACTCCCCTTTGCACCCCCAGTTTGCACATCTTCCAATTCCTGACATCGCATCTACTCCCTCCCACCTGAGCTGTGGAGGTGAGGAAAATACACAAGATAGGATGAAGAGGTGTTTATCAAAATCTTTTTCTTTTAGTATTCCCAATGTCACCATAAAAAGTTTTGTTTTATGGCCACAAAACAAAAGAAAATGTGAAATGCTGACCCGCATTCAGTTGCCCAATTTAATGAAATAACTGAGTTTTTGTATGATGCTTGAATGGTTTTATTCCCTATAAGTAATAAAATCTCTTAAAATTGTGATGAAACTGAGCTACTTACTTCTTGCTGTATTATGGCTTTCATCCAATTGCTGTTCATTCAATCTAGTGTCTTCAACTAGGTGCTCAGGGTGTCTTCTCTTTATATGATAATAGAATGAATTGTATACTCTATATTCTTCAGTGCATCCATCAATACTGCACATCAACCAAAAATCAGAAGTGCAGCTAAGCAATATATTAATATGGCTCAATAAAAGTTTCAATGAAGTACTCAAAAAACACACAGCAGATAATGCACTGTCAAAACATTGTGTTGCTAAAAAGCAATGGCATGCATCAAATCTTCCTATCTTCCCATGTAAAAATGTTGCTCCATTATTTACTATACATTCATAACATCATCTGGCCACACTGGGGAGGCCTATGATTTTTTTAAATATATTCTATATAGTAATCTTTATGTACATAACGTGATGAAGTGAGGTGCATGCCATAATTTATATATTAGTTTTAAAGAACACCTCCATTGTCAGTTGAATTGTTTCTTAGTATTTATGATACTTAAATCACTTAAATCACCCATCTTTTTGAAATGGTGCCTACCCATGAACAAAGCACGTTTCCCATGTATAGGCACCATTCAGTTGCAGTCGGCTATTGTCACTCCTCCAAGACAGAGAGCAACACAATGAATGAGAATGAAATGGATGCATATCCAGCCATAGATAATATCACACCTGCAGTATTAGAAGGTAATGTTGTAGTTTTTTGTAATATGCTTTGTCAACATTTCTTTGTTTCATTTCAGTTAGGATGATGGCAGCCCACCCACAGATTTCACCCCCAATGCTGTGTGTGTGAGTGTTTAACTTTCAGGAAATGCATGGTAAAAAAAACTTTTATTCTACCAACTTTCTAAGATTATACAAGTAATATTTCAAATGTGGCCCTGGTTTTGTGCCTTTGTCCCACCCACCCCTAAATGTTGGCTTTTTCCATATGTCTTGTGCTACAAAGTTGAGAGATATGGCTGAGTGTCAAGCATTTTACAAGAAAGTGAGTGTCAAGTGCATTTTACAAGGACTGAGAGCTTCAGGGGAAGAGAAGTTTAATACTGCTTATATGCCAAGTCTGTTTACAATGTGCAACTGTTGTTTAGCAAATTATATCACTACTATTGTGTTAAATTATTTAAACGCATTAGTAGCACAACAGGGAGTATACTTGCTTTTTAATGCAGAAGGCTATGGGTTCTACTTGAATTTCAGGTGACATCTACATCAAGCTCAGAGCTTTAAATCTCCAGTCTGCAGCATGCTAAAATAAAGTTGTAAAAGCCTACAAATCACCCAATGTGAATTTCAAGTAATATCTACACCAAGCTCAGTGCTTTAAATATCCAGTCTGCAGCCACCAAAATAAAATAAATGTTTGAAATTAATTTTATCATTCTCCTGTAACCTATACATTCTTTGTAAGGCTCTCTGCACATCAGTGGCCACCACGTTTACTATCACCCTTCTTGTTCATCTCTATTTCTCTGCGAATACTTGCAACCCCCCTTTAATTTCCTTCCTTCCTTTTTACCTCATCTCAATGCTTTGTGTTAACTCTGTGATATCTAGTAAACCCTACCTTATACTACAGCTCAATGCCTTGCATTTCTCTTTCTTTTGCCCTTTCCTTTGCATTCCTGTCATTAAATATTCTGTAGTTATATAGGTATATAGTTATATTAAAATGACTTCAAAAATGTACTCTGCTTACATTTCCAGTAATAGGATTCTGCTGATAGAAGCACTCTGGTTTCACTTTCTGTATGTATTCCTGTACCTAGCCTTTTTGGACACATTCCTGTCCTGTACTTTCATTTCTTTACTCCCATACTGCCTTACTACATTCAAACATCCTCAACCAGTGTTTGGTGCCATCTTTTCTTTCACTTTTAACTGCAAGCAGGGTTGCCAGATTTCTAAAGGGACAGGACAGGACACAATAATAAAAAAGTCCTTCACGCTAAGTGAAGTCCAAACAAAAAAAAAAAAGAAAAAACAAAGGTCTTTCATGCAGAACAGTAGGCAGTTCTGCAGAAAACAGAAGTAGCTCTCTTTTGTGATTTTTGATTGGATCATATGCCGGCATATGAGCCAATAAAAAAAAAATCACACAGCAGGGCCTCTTCTGTTCAATGTGGAACAGCCCATTGTTTCACATTGAACAAAAGTGGCTCTGCTTTACGATTCAAGATTGGTCTATATGCTGGGACACGAGGCAATCAAGAATTGCATGGTGCAGCCTCTTCTGTTCAATGTGGAACAGCCCACTGTTCCGCATTGAACAGAAGTGGCTCTGCTTTGCAATTCATGAATGGCCGATATACCAGTATGAGCCAATCAAAAATAACAAAGTGGAGGCTGTTCACACTGGATTTTAACCGGCAGTGCAGAACTCGGGATTCAGCTGCTAATCTCTGGACAGACCCACTCAAATAGGAATGTCTGTCAACCCTGCCTGCAAAACGTAGTGGTGTGTATGAGCCATTATTTCAATTGTTTTACTATAAGGTTTTGGATACTTTCACAGATTAAGGTAATTTTTTTATCTTTATTTAATGTAAAATATTATAATTTTATTTTTTGTAATCTGCTTTAATAACAATACTCCATTGCAGATATTTGTAGTTGTATTCAACAGTATTGTAGTGATTTCTAGCTCTACATTTAATGTTTATTTTTGATTCTGTCTATCTAGGATTATTTCTGGGATATTTTTGAGATTCCTAACTGTTTCTGGTGTCTGTGCAGTAACCTGTCTAGCAGATAAACCTCAGACAATATAAACTGTTTTATCAGATTTCAGGTTTGGTTTAATAATTGTTTAATAACCTAGATTTAGCTGATTGAATCACTACAGTATGTTGAGATTAATGGTCTATCCTAGTTGTCTATATTAATTGTAAAGACACTGTAAACTTAACTGGCTAATTGTTGAATTTTGTTGCATTTCTCTGCCTATAGAGTGTGTCTTGTCACAATTTTGCTAGCTTATACAGTATTAGCACTGTTGATTGGTTGAATTCTGCTGTATTTATCAGCCTATAGCTAGAGCTATGTACTATCTCTGTTAACTGACATGGTACCTGATTAATCCTGCTATAATATTATCTGTACAACTTAGGTGAAGGTCATATTGTCTGATATCTCTTAATAGTAATACTGAAACTGCTTCTTTAATTGTACAGCTTCTAATGTCTGCTGACTATGTGTTTTAAATGTAGGCTGCTGTACATGTACATACTGTTAGTCTATCTGCACCTGTAATATATGCTTAACAGTCTCACTATATTCATCCACATTTCTAACTATTCTGTCTGCCTCTAAACTACCCTTAACCAACAGCTAGACCTGGTTTAATACTAATCTATATTAACAGTAAGCATTCTCCCATACTCCAAATGCTCCAGTTTGTCTCCCTTTCTGTCTTTTTTCCTTATCTGTGTTGTTCAGTTGGTTGCTTGTCTCATTCACCTATTTCACCTGTCCTTTCTTCCCCTCTTCTCCTAGGTTGTAAAAGTCTACAAATCACCAAGTGTGAATTTCAAGTAACACCTACACCAAGCTCAGTGCTTTAAATCTCCAGTCTGCAGCACACCAAAATAAAGTAAATGTTTAGAATTATTTTTATCATTCTCCTGTAAACTCTACATTCTTTGTAAGGCTGTTTGCACACCACAGTGCACCACTTTTACTATCACCCTTCTTGTTCATCTCCATTTCTCTGCAGATAATTGTCCTCCCCCTAAATTTCCTTCCTTCCTTTTTACCCCATCTCACTGCTTTGTGTTCTAGCTGTGATAGCTAGTAAACCCTACTTTATACCAAAGCTCAGTACTTTGCATTTATCTTCATTTTATCCTTTCCTTTGCATTCCTGGCATTAAATATTCTGTAATAGTCCAAATCCTGATTATTGTAATCTACTTACATTTCCAGTGATAGGCTTCTGCTGACAAATGCAATCTGGTTGTGTTCTTCAGTGCTTCTACTCATATCCCCGGAAAACCACTCCCTCTAATTTCCTTATCCAGTTATATAGACCTCTACCCTGTCCACCCTCACATCACATTCATAGCTTACATACTTTTATTCAATCCAAATTGATCTGCTTTCCCCTTTCTCCATCACTTTGAATTTCATTTCCACCTACTACATTTCTTTGCATCTTACTATACTTCTGTCCTCCCTATATAAACACTACATTTAACTATCTTAAAGTAACTCCAGGCTTACCTCCTTCTCTCCTACTACTCCTATGTTTTTCACTCCACCTATTAATACATACATCAAATTAACATAGCACCATAAATTTACTATTGCCCAATCACATCTCCCCTCCACGTATTACAAATTTTAAGACAAAACACCTCCCCGAACTGTCAAAGCCCACCCAAGACAACACATTTCCAACCTTACTTTAAACTGCTCAAATATCAGTAATTAACATGCATCTCTACTTACACCTGATATTTCATTCTAACATATAAATACTACTTCTACTATTTGTATACACACCATCACATTAGACATGCTCCTCTCAACCTCCCTAACATTTTTAATCTTAATTCTCAACTATTCTCAACCTCGCTACAACTATATTCTCACATACCCCCATTCACCAATAAACATCTGTAACCACCTCTAACCATCTCCCCAATAAACAACACTGCTTCTCCTTTATCTCTACCCAGCCTTTCCCCTATATCCTCCCATATTATTCAATCCACAAATTGACCTCCTCACTTTCTATGAAACCGCACTTGACACCAGTACCATCACCTATGTATAAAAAAACATATTGCATGGTACTCATTCCTCATCACTTATCTACTCAAAGGTGGAGACATATATTCTAACCCAGGCCCACCCTTTAATCTAAACCCCAAAAGTCAACTCAAAGATTTAAACAAACTAACACTGAACCTTAGAAGTGCATGTACTAAGATAGCCCCACTGCATGCTAGGATTGATCAAAATAAACCTGACATATTAGCACTTACTGAAACATGGCTACACCCCAATGTAAAAGACCCAGAAATAATACCTGCAAACTTTCTAATAACCAGACAAGATAGATCTAAAAAGAAAGGGGGATAGCCCTTTTATAGTCCTCTGCACTCAGTATCACACCCTACACCAATAATATACCCACCTTTTTTTAATGCTGAGGTACCAATCTCTTTTTTGAACCGCAAAACAACAAAAATAATTTGTATAATAGTAATATATATCCCATCAAGTCACAATATACCAGTGTTGGAAGATATATTATCCTGGACATCCCATACAATATATCAGGAAACAATAATCTTAGGAGACATTATCACAGACTGTTAGACCATTGCTTCTAACTGCCCCATAAATAGTATCAATTTGTATGGTTTTTCACAACTTATCAATAGTCTAACAAGATACAGCAAAGATCTTACGTGACAATCCACCCTAGACTGGTTCCTAATAACCATCCCAAATCCCTCTTCAGGTACACTGTCTGTTTCCCTGAGCAATTGTCTACCACCTTATGATGTTAGAACAAACTACCAAAAACTAAGAGTCTTCTTCTGGCTTTTCCTTGTTAGAGGTCTCCACAGCGGATCACCTGTCCGCTCATGATTGGCAGAAGGCACACACACACTCACATCTAGGGCCAATTTAGAGTGTTCAATCTACCTACAGCATGTCCTTGGATGTGGTAGGAAACCAGAGCACCCGAAGGAAACATACATGACCATAGGGAGGACAAACAGACTCCGCACAGAAGGCACCCCAGCTGAGGATCAAACCGGAGAACCTCTTGCTCCGAGGCGGCAACACTAACCGCTGCACCACCACAGCCACCCTACCAACAACTAGGAGTACACACTGTAAAATTGGTTAGGAATTTAATTTTTATTAGCATAAATTCAACAATCTCCTAAATGAAATAGACTGGACACCCCTTAAACTACTACCCCTTAATGATGCAGTACTGTACTTTAATAACACCTTCCTTCATATACTTAATACCCTAGCCCCCTTTCATATGAAAATAATTAAAAGAACTCAATCCCATGCCTCCCTAAGGAATGTAAAGATCTGATGAAGCAAAAGGACCTAACCCGGAAAACCTGGAAACTAAACAAAAATGAACAAATTTATGTCAACTTCAAAACACTAAATAACAAAGTAACAAAATTAATCAAAAAAGATAAGAAATCATACTATTCCCAGCTACAAATCCAGCATACAATGAACGTCCAAAAATTTTGGGGGTCCATGTCTAGTCTGCTTTACCCTGGGAAAAATACACCACATCACCTGATACCCCTCAATCATAAATATCTGAAAACTTTAATAAGCATTTCATTAAATAAATATCAGACCTATTAACTAATACCCCTAACACTGGACCCTCCCACCCTTTAACCTATTTAGACACCAATCCTGTACCATCTACTACCTGTAACCCTATCATTAATAACCCCCCTACTCAACAAAATGTCATAAAAAAACTATTCTCATTTCAGCCCATACCTACAAACATCATAAAGAAACTGCTACAAAAACTAAATCCCAGTTCCACCTCAGCTGATAATCTTCTACCACACTACCTCAAACTGGCTGCCAACTCAATTTCCTGCCCAATCAGCATCCTTATTAATAGGTCTTTATCTGACTTGGAAGTGCCAACCATATGGAAACAATCTCACATCAGCCCCATCCACAAAGCCAGTAGCTCTACTGAACTAACCATTTTCCATCCTATATCCATCTTATCACCCATATGCCAAATTCTTGAGAGAGGTATCCATCAGCAAATAATGCAATATCTACTCCAAAACAATCTTTTACCCTAACCCAACATGGTTTCCAACCCAGTCACAGCACATCTACAGCCCTATTATCCTTTACAGACACTATGAGCAAAGCCAGAGTCCTGGATCTCTCTAAGGCCTTTGGTACAGTTTGGCACAGTGTCTCACCCTCCTACTATTATGCACACTCCCCGGGATTCAGGAAGCCCAAAATTCCCTGCAGGGACAATGTTGGAGCTCCTTCATGGAAAATGGCCACCAAGCAATTTAGGATAGTGCCATTTTCATGTGCATGAGTGGCCCTACACTGTTCCAGGATGGAAAACTGGCAAACATGCAAATCACCTCATTTGCTGGTGAAAACCATGCAAATAAAGTGATTTAGGGATTCAACAAGCTGCCAGGTCTCCATGCTAAAACAGTGTCAGTGCAGAAATATATTCGGAAAATAACTGAGTGCATTTCTGCAACTGACAAAACTGAGGCAGGACAGCTCCTGAAAAAGCATGTATTATGTACATTAGACATGCCAATGGCCAAATATATGGCCATTGGCATTAAAAATTGATTGTTTATTGTGAAAATTAAACTTTTTTTTTTTTTTTGGCCAATCTCGGCTGTTTAAGCATAGGGCAGCAGGGCGTAAATGGGATTATGTCGAAAATAAAAAAAAATGAGAAAACTCAATTTTAAGTTAAATCTGCATTTTGCCATTATAGTCTGTGGCATGCAGAATGTAAACAATACCAGGGAGCACAGGTTGTCAAGGGGAAAGGGTCAGTTTTAGTGCAGTAAACAATGACCTACACACTGGGGTATGCAAATGAGGGGAGTTATACTGAATCACAAATTTCTTCAAAGTGTCAGCTTGTACCTAACCATGTAGGTGCAGCAAACAACAGTGCAAGTTTAAGAGCTGGATGACTTCATAAGGGGGGGTGTCATGCTTGCTGTAAGCTCATTGGAGCTCTGTGTCCCATGTATGCCCTTAGCTAAGCACAGCTAAGGAAGGAGGTATCTCAGATGTGCCTGAGCACTGTGTACATAGCCTAAATGGGTGTGTGCGGTGCACACAGGGTTTTAAACATAAACAGAAAAAAAAAAAAGAAAGGAAATGGCAGCACTGTTTACATTTCAGCACTGGGTATGCATGACACATCTTGGGGCTTAAATAGAGAGTAAGTGGGAAGGAGAAAAAACAGTAGGAAGGCAATCAAGGAGAACTAGCACAGCTGGCAAGTGAAATGTATCAGAATCAGCCAATTACACAAGCAGCAGCCCAGCACACTACTGTAAACTATGCAAATACCTTTCAGACTGTTTTTTCCCACGTCTACTCTACACCACTTACACCACTAGTGTATGCAGATGGGCAATTTTTAACTGGCAAAACTAACTAAAAATGTTAGAGGTCGCTGCTGCTTTACTCCATCAATATGTGCTAGAGACTGAGGGTGGTGAGGAGGAGAATGCTGACAACCGACCCATAGTGAGGAGGAGAAGAGTGTACAGACCCAGGGTAAGCTACCAGGGGCTACATGAGCTGGAGATAGTGGAGCGCTATAGGGTGGATAGGGACATTCTACAGCAAATCATCCAGCTGTGCCCTCCCCACCTCACACACAAAACCAACAGAGGGGAACCAATTCCAGTGGATACCAAGGTATGTGTAGCCTTAAGAATACTAGCCACAGTACTTTCCAAAGACCAACTGGGGATATCATGGGGGTCTCACAGACATCAGCATCCGGGGTACTCTACCAGTTCCTGGATGCCATGTCAGTACATGTCAGTGAGCACATATACTTCCCCAGCACCCATGAGGCATTGACCAGAAATATGTGTCTCTTCCACCATATAGCAGAATACCCTGAGGTAGTGGGTGCTATAGACTGCACACACATACACATCAAAGCACCACCTGATGAGCAGGGTAGGGTCTACATAAACCACAAGGGCTTCCGCTCCATCAACTGCTAGGTTGTGTGCAATGCCCAGGGAATAATCATGGAAGTGTGTGCCAGCAGCCCTGAAAGCTATCACAGCTTCCACATCTGGCATTCCTCACAGTTGTATCAGGGGTTTGCCAGGGGGGACATGCCATATGGCCATCTAGTGGGGGATGCTGGCTATGCACTGGAGCCATGGCTGATGACACCCATCAGAAATGCACACAGACCTGAACAAGAAGTCCATAATGAGGCACACGCACAAACTAGGATCATTATAGAGCATGTGTCTGGGATGCTCAAGTCACGGCTCCACTGCCTTGACATATCTGGTGGAGCCTTGCAGTACTCTCCAGCTACAGTTATACAAATGGTCATAGTATGTTCCATGCTACACAATATGATCCTGCGGAAACAGCTGCAGCAGGAACAGCATGGGGAGGGGCCACACAGCCCCCTCACCATTGCCAAGGCCACCACAGGCACAGAGGGACTCAGAGAAGGAACTTCCTGAGCCTGCCCCTGTAGGCAGACAGAAGTGTGCCCAGTATGCCCTGTCCTTGTCAAAGAGGAAATGCATAGCACACACACTGACACTGTAGGGACCCAGGGACTGATACCTCTCTCTGACTCACACATACAGTAAATTGGATACCAAACATGACATTACCTGTGCTTTACCATGTATAGGGAGTGTACTATGTACATCTGACATAGTCAGCCCTCCAGCACTGTCCTCAATACTGGTCCAGCAACATAGTAAGTCATCCTTCCTATCAATGACTGAATGGAGTAGTATGTTCTGATAGTTTTATGTATGGTATGGATGCAAGCATGCAAGGGAATAAGTTGGCTGAATGGGATAGCAGCAGACAGCTGACAGCTATATGGGACAGCATGAAATCCATAACAAATACTGGTGTCAACATACTAGGCAGTACTACACACCAACCTCACCCAGCAGGACAGGTGTAGATGACCATAAAGAAAGTCCGGGCTAAGGCCCCCAAATGATGGCAATGGTGAACAGGCCCCCCTCCAGACCTAAACAGACATACTACAACAGGTCTGGCACTTGCATTTTTGTTCTGAAAGGTAAGAAGTCTGAAACTGAAATTTATGCCATTAAAATCTAACATGTGTACTCTACTGATATCACTCCTTTCTGCATGATAGGTCACAATACAATATGAAATGGAAGCCAACAGAATAACTGAATAACTGAAATACCAGTACAGTCATTGCAAATGTTTAAAGTCTTTAGGTGTGCACCCCCCCACACACAATTCCATGCAGAAATACTGTAACATGTAAGTTTGAGGAGTAATATCACTGGAGCACAGATTGCCAGAGCTGTCCTGATCTACATGATGGATCGTTGCATGTGTACAATATGCAGGGGTCAGTGTGGTAAGTTTGTGTTGCATGTGTACACTATGCAGGGGTCAGTGTGGTAAATTTGTTGTGTGTTTAATATTGTCTGGAAGTGGTCAGCATGTAAGCCTGGATGGTTGTGTCTCAGTAGCCTAGGTACAGTACTGTGGTTGACAGGGCCATGTTCCACCAACTGCAGTGCCAACAACACTGCTTCTCAGCTACACCCATGTCAGCAGTTGTACATAGTCACTGTCCAGATGTCAATATCTGTCACCGTCAGAAAGCTGGACATGCCAATGAATGGGAGCCCATACATAGAAACAGTACACAGGTGGAAGTACCCTACACAGAGTGCATATAAAATAACTGTCAGCTGCACACAACTTTGGAATTATACATAGAAGTTAGCATCACATTAGTTGTCCCTCTAGTATGGAATACTGGTAGTCTGGCCAATCACTGGCAGACCACAAAAGGCGCAGTTATAAAGTAATGACAGGCTGCCGATGTCCACACACAGGGCAGCATAAAGGGAGTGTCCCAGGTATATCTGTGAGTCAGGTGCCAGTAGCTTCCATATCACACATGCACCCAGCTCACCCCACCATCAGCCACAGGTTTATCACAGGTTATATCCTTGCTATAGGGAATGAGAACAGCATGAACCCATCTCTGTATGGGAATACATACATGATGCTGCATGCTGAATAGGTGTCCCATGCAGGTATGTCCCTAGTTGTAAGCAGCAACCTCTTCACATCCAGACTCCTGGATCAGTATGAACAGGAAGGATTGACAGGATCACCTCAACAACTTATCACCCCAGGGTAATCCACTGGCTTGCAGCCTGGGAACGTATGAGTGACAAAATGCACTGGCCTGCTAGAGATGGCCTGCAGCACTTTCATATGGCCTACAGTCCTCTGGCAAAGGCCTATGCCTCACCAATAGTGCCAATGTACAGAATGTCAGAGGGTCCTAACTAACAATCTAACAGAGTAAACAGAAAACAAATGCATGGCCATGCTGACAAATGACAGTAGCATGCCTCCCCATGTCCTACTGCAAAAACTGTGGACCAGGCCATAAATACTACTGGGATAAAGGCCCAACTATAGTGATATCTCTAAGATATTGCTTTCATAATGTTAGGAAGAAGAGAGGGGGGTGTAGAAGCATGGATGTCATGGAGTGTGTGAAGTCTGAAACTCTAATGTCTGCCCATACTACCCCCTGACTGCAAACCCATGAATGAATAGCCACAAAACTGCTTGTAAACCACAACGTGAAGGTAAACTGACCAGATATATGAGTCCTGCTTCTGGTTAACCTGGGTGTATCTGTACAGCTGAGAGGTATGGCCCCAGCAGGATATGGCTATTCCTTTAAGTTGTGAAAAGCACAAGAAGGGGATCCCCAGCCAGCATAGTAACAAGGTGCTGGACCATTTACACAGAACCAGCAGTCTATTGTCTGTAGCTACCCCTCCACAATGGCAGGAGTGTGCCAGAATGTGTAGTCTATGCCTCAGAATATTGGTCTCAGCTTCATTCATCAGGTAAATAACTGTGAGCAAAGAATGATATCTGTCAGCAGTTGATGATATGATACATCACATTGTAAAACAGTACATATGTCAGAAAATCTATACTACAACCAACCATGTTACACAAGCAGCACAGACATCTATAGTTACAGTATCTCCCATATGTTACGCCCATCGTGTTTCCATATTGGCAACCTATCTACAGATATCCTGCAGAAACAAGTTGCTAGGTGTAGCTGTAGCACACAAAACCCTGAACTGGAGTCCAACTCTCCCTGGAATGGCTGCACAAACTCAATATAGAAGGTCATACTCCTACACTTAGAGAAATGAAGCCCATGTCAGAGAAATGAAGCCCATGTCTGACAACACAGTGGACTATAGATATCTGTTATTCGCAGATGTTTGTGCACACACACCAAATTCTTCACCATTTATACTTCACATACACACACATTAGATAGGAAAACTCACACATATCTAAGGCCAACATAATGTAATATGTCAAACATGCACACACAGAGACGTGGGGAAGAGAGAGACAGACAGCGACAGAGAGAATCCCATTATGAGGCCTTTCCCACCTAGTATATATCCCATTGGCTTATATCACATGATGTGCTGAAGTCATTCACTGTAGAAATTCCTTTTGTTAGCCCTCAGCCCTATAGTCTCAGTGGTGCTTGTGATAATTTTGTAACACTACAGTACAAATAGGTATCCATGTAGTAGTTGTAATCTCAGTCCTGTCAAATGTAAAGTTGTGTGCGAGTGTGTGTGTGTTTCTAGATGAATGTGTTTGGGGCCATTCACACTCATTACACTTTCCATTGCCCTACTTTAGCACTCCTGCTGATGTCAGTCACCATGAAATAACCCTTTGGGCAGCTTGTCGGCCTATAAGCTCTGTGACAGTTGCGATAACTGCATAATGCTGTAGTGTAACAAACTAGTTAGGTGGAAGCTCTAATCCCTGTCCTGGCAACTGTGAACATATGTGTGCTTGAGTGAAAGAGTGTGTGTGTGTCTTCATAGAGACATGATTTTGTGGCCATTCACATTCACTACACTTCACTTACCCCTCCTTTAGCACTGCTGTTGATGTCACTCACCTTCAAAGATATCTTTGGAGAGCTTGCCAACATATAAGCTCCATGGCACTTGGGATAACTGTGTAATACTGTAATATAGCAAACTAATTAAGTAAGAGTTCTAATCCCAGTCCTGAAAACTATGGAAATGTGTGTGTTTGTGTAAGATAGTGTATGTGTCTTTGTAAAGATATGATTTTGAGGCAATTCACACTCACTACACTTCCCTTACCTTTCCTTTAGCACTGCTGCTGATGTCACTCACCTTCAAAGATACCTTTGGACAGGTCACCAGCACATAAGCTCTGTGGCGCTTGCGATAACTGAGTAATACTATACTGTAGTAAACTAGTTAGGTAAGAGTTCTAATCCTGGCCCTGACAATGGTAAAATGTGTGTGTTTGTGTGAGAGAGTGCGTATGTCTTTGTAGAGATGTGATTTTCAGGCCATTCACACTCACTACACTTCCCTTACCCCTCCTTTAGCACTGCTGCAGATGTCACTCACCATCAAAGATACCTTTGGACAGATCTCCAACATATAAGCTCCATGGCGCTCATGATAACTGCGTGATACTGTAGTGCAAAGCACTACTTATGTAGGAGTTCTAGTCTCATTTCCAATATGAGTGTGTGTATATATCTGTAGGTTGAAGTATTTTGTGTCCATACACAATAGTGTAACACTTTACAATGGCTGCTGATGTCACTCACCTTAGAGGTATGTTTGGACACTGCTATACCTGTAAGCTCCATTGTGCATGTTATAAATGCTTAACAATGTAGCAGCAATAACTACATAGGTAGGCATTTGAATCTTATTCCTGGCAAGTTTGTGTATATGTATCTATGTATATTTGTATGTACATTAATGAGTTTGGCCCCATTTACACCTAGTGCACTTCTCAGTGCCCTACTTTAGCAGTCCTGCAGATATTATTCACCTTAGAAGTACCTATTGGCAACCCTAAACCATATAAGGTCAGTGGTGCGTGTGGTAAATGCATAACATAATGGTCTGAAAACATAGTTAGAGATTCAAACCTCACTCCTGGCAAATGTAAATTTGTGTAGGGTAAAGTACGTTATGAAATCTCTCACCAACTACATGACCAAATGCCAGCATTTACAAGGGCTGGTGATGTTCCACACCTTAGAATTACCTTGGGGCATCATTCATCCTATAAGTTCCATGGTGTGTGTTTTAAATGTGCAATACTGTAGTAGCAATACATAGATAGGTAGAAGTTTGAAATTCAGTACTGGCAAGTGTGTATGTGTGTGTCTCTGTCATCAGTATCCTGATTGTGTTATAACAGGATCCATTGCGGGGTGGGTTTTGATAAATTATTATATTAATGACCTACTATATGTCCTAATGTCCACATTACAAGGCCAACAGTTGTCAAACACCATAGAGGTTGGTGTACACAATCCACAGCCCTAAATATGTAGTGCCATGTGCAATGACTATGTGACAGTATGGAATAGTAAACAATATAGGCAACCTTTCTAATACTCAGAGACCACTCTCCACCCAGGAATCAGACACAAGCACACTTGGCTAGGCACCAACCACTATATCAGTAGTTCTCCTGCAAACTGCCTCACAGATAGTACCCATGGTGTGATTGCAATGCACTCCATGCTAAACTGATGACCAGACATGACTGGTGTCACACAGGGAATGGACCAATGTCCTCTCATATTTGGGATCTACCCTTCTGAGGTGCAAAAGAACACAAAGGTACCCTGGCTGAAAATGTTTGCATAAAACAGTAAGGTGGGTGGTAGCATTCCTAATCAATCCATGTGATGTTGACATCATGCACAAAGGCCACTCTGACACCTATGACTGTTGTCAGAACCCTGGACATTATCTCAATGCCAAGAGATGTGCTGCCATTACCTTTGGGAACACCACGGCTCACATGAAGTAATGCATTGGTTTTAGTCCATTGAACAGTGACATTTTTATAACAGAATGAGGAACACAGGTTGACAGTCAGCTGTCTGTTGACCACAATAGTGCCACTGACATCAGAAAGTACTTTGTGTTAAACCTCCTGACTAAGTGTGTGTTATCCAGGAAGTAAAATGACATGGTCACCCTGTACCATCCCCTCAGTAGCCCAATCAATGTGTACAGTGGCCCTTTTGCCATGTTCTCCACTGGACACCTGCAACAACTGTAGAGTCTGCAAATGTACACCACAAAGGGAACACCATGCCTTATACACATGTCCTGTATAGACATACTTCAATAACTCCAATGAATCTCCGTATCATACTGTCTATGTAGGTGCAATCACTACATCAGTTACACAACCATGTCTCACCAAATTAGGTCAGGAATGCTACATCGCAAGATACCAATCTGTCCACACAACATGCCCCAGAGACCTCAAGCACATTCCTACACTTCAAAGGACATGCTTGCGGGAAAGGTGTACAACCCAGACACTGTCCATGTTATGGAATATAAATCAC
Source organism: Protopterus annectens (assembly GCF_019279795.1). NCBI lineage: Eukaryota > Metazoa > Chordata > Ceratodontiformes > Protopteridae > Protopterus > Protopterus annectens. The sequence goes on along the minus strand of NC_056726.1, from coordinate 1,279,803,035 downwards.
ATACATGTGAAGCAGTGCACATCACTGGCCACCCACAATAGAAATCTGGATGAGTGGAAGGGGAATACAATACCCACCCCTGTGGACCACTACAGTGACTATACTCCTGAGCCACACTGGGGATTATTATCATGTGGCTTGATGCCAGGGTATTCCCTTGGGCTAGCCTTGTAAAGCCTTCAGGCCCATTCACCTACTACACACATATGAAGCAATGAACCTATGGATTTCAGTACTAGCAAATGTGTGTGTGTATGTGTGTGTGTGTGTGTGTGTGTGTGTGTGTGTGTGTGTGTGTGTGTGTGTGTGTGTGTGTGTGTGTGTGTGTGTGTGTGTGTGTGTGTGTGTGTGTGTGTGTGTGTGTGTGTGTGTGAGTGTGTGTGTTTGTGTGTGTTTGAATAGTAACCTCGGTGTGTTTGTTTGATGAATATCCCCTGTGGCTGTGGTTATTAGCAATTGGAGGTGTGTCCAAACCACAACACATACCATTCTCCACTCTACAACATATGTTGTAAATCAACATATACCTATGTACAACCCTCAGCCCTATAATCTTGGAGGCATATGCAATCATTGTGTTACAGACTGGAAAATCCATGCAGATACAGCTGTACCCTACCTAAGACATGGTGGATGTGTTACCACACTGTCATACCCATTGGTCATTTTGCAGGGCCACATCCTGGTGACTCACAGATGCCTAGAACAGAAACAGGATACAGCATGTGAGAACACATTCACTCAGCACTTCACTTGTGGGAGGAGACAAGGGTAAAGCTGGCACTGAATGTGTTGCCAAGACTGTGGCCAATATCTGTCTCAGGATAGCTATTAGCATTGTGCAGTAACTCACAGCACTTATGTTTAATGCTGAGGAGTTTGTTCATGTAACTATCAAAGGGTGCTATTATTGCCGTCAATGTCTGCTCCATGTCTGCCTTAATAAATGCCTGTAGGGGATTCCATCAGGGATCCCAAGTTGTGTTTGAAGCTAATAAGGGTGTTCAACAGTCATGGGACACCGCCTTTCTCTGCAACAGTGCCCTCCTTCTGATGTACACTTCGGTAATGCCAGGGGACCATCACATTGTCTCCCAGTGTTTGGAGGACAGTGTCTGGGTTCTGTTGGCTCTGGCTAATACCATGCATTCATGTACCTGCTTGTACAGTGCATATGTGTATGATTTTACAGTCATGCAGCTATTTCCCATTGCCATGGATGCAGTGAAGTTATCCATCCTTTTTTATGGCTGCAAAGTCAGCTTTAGAGAGGGTTTGCAGGGTTACCTTTGTGGTGGTATGTGGCTGACATGTTGAGTCCCATGTTGACTACAGCCTGTGTGGATTTCATCATGCAGGGTTTGACAACTGTGGATAAGCAACAGTCCCATATTTAAGCAGTCAACACAGTTCAAGGTTGTTGGATCCTCTACCTGGGGTCAGTATAAGCCAGTCCAGGCATTGGAATTGATGAATCCCAGGAAGTGTTGGGTCACTGTACTGGCACTTGGCTACTTTCCCCAGGTGATGGAGGGGTAGTTGAAGTCTCATACTCTGTCAGTGTTGTGTTGGACCTTCATAGATGGCAGGGACATAGATGTGGACCCATAGCAAGCTATTGCCTGGATTGCATTGTTACCCCAAGGCAGTTGTGCCAGAAGTATCTCCAATGCATTATGCTGGGATACTAGTCTGATTGTGTTCCTATCCATAATAAATATGGAGACAACACCACCTGTGGAGGTGTAATGTGGTCCATGTTTGGGGACTGACAGCTGTGGGATGTGTTATAGCCTGATACTGCAGGGCTGCTATCTGCTGCTGTGAACCACCTCTCCATTACAGCAGACATGTTAATGCCCTCCTTTCCAATTGCTTTGAGTGACTACATCCTGACAGTTAATTGTCTACTGTTGAGCAGCATGACCTTCAGACTGCATACATGTCTAGCTGTTATGGTGGTAATTACATTAGGAACACTGCCTAATAAAGCCTCCTAGAGGTGGCAAGGCACTTAGCTAGTACTTGAAAATTAAGCGCTTTCAGATGTAGGACATCTGTGGCAAGTCATTGGGTTCTGTCAGTCATGTCATCCCAAACAGATACGGGATCCCCTGAGATTGACACAAAACATGTAAGCCAGTGTTGCAGTCAATCATCTGTTGATAGTACCGCAGCATAATTCTGGTTGATAGCGGCACACTGCTCAGGGCTACTGTCACACCTGCCTGGACCACATAATCAGAGAGTTCAACTGTGTCTCTTGTCATGTAGTCCAGGAAGGTGTGTCCCAAATCATTCACACCCACATGGATACAGAGTGATACTCATAGCTGTTGTGGAGTGCCATAACTGGCTGTGTCATGTGTTGGATGCTGGCATGTGATAGATATTTGGCTGTTACCTGTGCCATATTCAACGTAGTGAGTGGGATATGTGTGTGCCTCAGTATTGAGTTAGCCATGATCATTGTATTGTGCAAGGTGGTTAACCTTAGGAGATTAGGTTGAGGGTCACACTGCATAGGTTAAATATGTGTCCCTTGGTATGTGCCAGTCATGGTGTCTGAGTGGGTATCTGCCTTGTTGGTCTCTGCTGTTTTGGTATATGTCCATTGAGTGCCTCTGTGAAGGTGGGTGTGTGGCTTTTCACTGTATGTCATGGCTGTCAAAGTGGGTGTCATGGTAATCGATATGTTCTACATGGTGTGGTGCAGGTATTGATCTTATCCTCTTGACCTGCTCATCCAGTCTTTGCTGGAGAGTGAAGATGTCCACATTGGGTGATACACAGGTAACTTGCACAGGTCTGAATGTTTGGAGTTTAGAGGGGAGGGTTGTCTGTGTACATGAGGCAGTTGCAACAATGCCTCAGAATGGACATGTGCACCAGGTTAATGGGTGAAAGCACATAAAACTTCCCTTCAATCTTGCCAGGAGTGGTGGACATAACTAGTAAGTACTGGGGCTACTTCTGTGATGAACAAGTACTGCTGACAGCTCCCAGGTGTGCCACACTTCATGATGCAATAACCTGGTGAAGTGCCAAGCCATAATGTTATTTGAAGTGCAAGACAGAAAGAACTAGCATGATGTAAGGGTGGAACTGAAGGCAGACTTTCTGCCACCTGTAATACTTTACCTGAGCTGTGCAGTTATCAGCAGGTTTGGCCATGTGAAAACTCAGTAAGCTCTGTAGCATGTGCACTAACTGCATAATGCTATAATAGACATAACTAGATAGGCAGGAGCTATAATCCCAATACTGGCAAGTAAGTGTATGCATGTGTGAATCATGTACTGTTTGGCTTATACCATTTTTGACTTTTGTGCTACCGTTCACACATCCACTCATGCCAATATAGTAGTCCTGTTGATGTCATCCACCTTAGAAGTACCTTTGGACTAGGTGAAAATGTGTAAGCTCTGTGGTGCATCTGATAATTGCGTAGCACTATAGTAGCAATATCTATACAGACAAGAGTTGTAATCTCCCTAATGGGAACTGTTTGAATGTGTTTGTATGAGAATCATGTAGTGTGTGGGTTAGACCATTTTGATCTGAGTACTACCCTTTACATTTCCCCTCATTCAAATTTAGTAGTCCTGTTGATGTCATCCACCTTAGAATAAACTTTGGACTAGGTGGAATTGTATAAGCCCTATGGCATGTCTGATAACTGCATAGCACTATAGTAAAATTACCTAGTTAGGCAGGAGGTCTAATCCCAATGCTGGCAAATGTTTGTGTGTGTGTGACAATCATATCTTGTGTGACTTATACCATTTTGATGTGTGTACTATACATGGCTGGTGACCACCTCCCACTGTATATAGTGTGGTAGCATCTGCATCACATGTAGCAAGTTAAACCATTGTACAGTCCTCCAGAAGTTTGCAACCTATACATAGTTGAAAGTGGTCTGTGTGCCTTATCAATGCCCATGTATGTGATATTGTAGAAAAATAGGCCATAATGAGTGTACTGACACATATGTCAGCATGAGGTATCATACCTGACTGAAACATGCTGATACGATGTCTGCCACCCTCACAGGTGACCAGCCTTGTACATGCAATACATGAGTCCAGATGTCTGGTTTTACAAGTGAAATGTTTATGTTATGGGTCACATTAATGGCTGGAAGAGGTGTGGACTGACATATTGTGGTCCTAATTTGTATATAACAGGAACACCTTGCATCTTAACATGGGTGGGTAAAAAAATTATATCCAATGTATGCCACTAATGTGTCACACATGTCCCAACCTTAGGCTGTTTGTCTGGCCCATTTTGCTGGCCTCTGTCCAGACATCTTGGCACTGACAAGTTGTGAGGTATGCTACAGGAATCTTGAATTCACATCAGATAGGCCTCATCGGTGACCACAGTTATGCAATGCAGTTACTCCCACCACAAGTGAGCATGCACATAAAGCAATATAGCTATTGCATAAAGCAATATAGCTATTACTGATAGTTGTGTCTATGGTAAATTGCATGACCTTCACATGTCTGGGGTATTTCCAGGCAACAACAGAACAATTTCATACTCACCAGCTTCAGGCTTCTGTCCCATATGCAGAACAGAGGGCCCTAGGTAATTGTGAGAGGGAGTTATTGTCAGCAGACTCACATGTGACCTTGGTACTGGATGGATGTAGCATGTCTGCACATTTACAGAACTAACCCCAATAATACACAGTGTTCTGTCCTCAACATAGATTTGCACCTCTGTGCATTAGAGAACCCCATCCACAACTGCAATCGGACCTGACACATGGATGCAGATACAATATAGATACATGTATGTCTGCTACATTAGTGTACTAACTGCCACTGGGCCCTTATCTGCATGCTCCTCATCCAGTGTGTGTGCACAACCCACCTTCACAAGGCTTTCCTCAGCTTCATGGCTTGTGCATTGGGCGGGTGCCCCAAGGTTGGCGAGGAGCTTCTCTGTAAGTGTCAGTGGTGGCTGAATGGCTGGGCCCCCACCTGTGGCTAGCCAGTCCCTCACTACAGCAAAACCCTGTTGATGGGCATGGAAGATGAGGTTGGTGGCCCAATGCTGCACCTGCTCATAAGTTCTGCTGTGTAGGCTAGCATCATTTACCATGTGGACCAGATTAATTTACAGGCCGGTCCTCTCCCACACATCTTCTGCCCTCTGTCCAAATAACAGGGCACATATTGGATGATGATGTCAGTTTCCCCAACAGAGAATGCTGGTAGGTGAGCCCTCTGCATGTCACCTGGAAGACATAAACAGGAAAATGGTCACATGACCTCATACAGTTGTCACATTGCATACAAACAGTGGATATTACTTGCAAGTAATCCAAGCTACACCATAGCCCTCAAATCTGTCGTGGCTATAGCAGCTTGCATTACACTCCTGGCCCTGAGCTATCTTATTCCCCCCAATGCTGGACACTTAATTGCATAATCCTCTATTCTCCATTAATTTCTGTGTAAAAGGTTGACAGTGGCTATCTTCCATATGGAGGGTATGTGGATGGTGGCAGGTCTGTGTTTGACTGTGGTGTGTGATGGAGCTGGGGGCACATGCCTGAGTTCATGTAGGAGGCAGACAGTGATGTCATTATGCCCCATGGAGATTTGCTGTTGTTGCCATCAGTGGGCAATATGTACATGCTCACCATTGCTAAGGGGAGGAGTGTGCTTGATGTCATATCCCCATATATAGCTAGGGTGGACAAGGTGGCAATATTACCACCTAACCTGTCTGATGCAGGTTGTCTATATCCATGGCATGTGTGTATGAGGTGTGCTTTACCAGTACAGGGTGAATTGTGTTGTTTCCTCTGAGCCTGACAACATATGTGGAAACACTGTTGCAATTGTCCTCGGTGGTGTGGATATGTCTGATTGGTAGTCATAGTCAGCCTTACAGTAAGTCTCTTGTGAACTTACATGCTTGCTCAGATAGAGCTGGACTTGCTTCCCAGTTGTTGCATGCACCTGTGTCCCAGTACAGGCAATATAGCAACCTATTATGTGGTTTGTGTATTGCTGCTGTCCACCAAAGGGGATTACTGTACCTTGGTGGAGGCTGGTTATACAGGTCAGGTACTGCTAAGTCCATATAGCTACAATGGATATAAAGTGTACTCACCCCTGTTTCAATGCCTGGTATTTGTGCAATTGAAACATGATACCACAATAACTCATTTCAAAACAATTCCCACCTTTAATGTCACCTATAGCCTGTATAATTCAATTCAAAACATAACAACCTCATCTGTGAAAACATATGGAAATATTAATCAGTGCAATAAGCCAGTTGAATGAGTGTGCACACCCTTAAACTGATATGTTGTTACATCTCTTGAGATGGTTACAGCATTCATTTATCTTGGTTTGGACTCTGACACCATGGCACATCTTCACTTGACAATAGCTGCTCACCTTCCTAGAAACACCTTTGGTTGTTTTTCAATGGAATTGTAGAGGTTAGAGGTCACATTCAAGATGAGAAACATTATGAAATGATTTTCTGTGGTCTCGTTGTCATACAGCACACAAACCTGGCTTTCCAACAGGGGTATGTACACTTGTGATATCCACTGTATATAAGCGTTGATATAGCTGGTAGTAGCAGGCATGGACATAGGGTCATAACACAGTTGGACACTTCTACTATTACTACCTGATAATCATGCCTACTCTAATACCCATATCAGTGTCAGAGCAATGCAACAACCAGTAGCTGTACACATTTATGTCTGTTGTATGCACGGACACTGATATAGTTTCATAGTTTCATAGTTTCATAGTATAGTACTAGGCTATCTACCCTGGGGCATTTGTAAGCCTAGCCATAGTGATGTGGCTTTTGCCACCCCATGAAATGGTACAAAAAATGTACAGAATAAATTTAGAATACTGTGCCTCTGTCTAGTAGTGACACAATGAAGGTCCCTTATATAATATAATTAGTTTACTGTGCCCCTGTCTAGCAGTGACACAGATGTGACCCCTGGGGTAAATTTACGATCTCCCATCCACTCATCAAGATTTCTCTTGAAGAGAGTCAGTGAGGGGCTCTGCCTAATATGAACTGGGATCTTGTTCCAAAGCATGGGAAGCCTCTGGGTTATGAATCTATCCCTCCAGCATGTCCTATTCATACGTGTGCCGAGGTTTAAGTCTTTAGCTCTCATGGTCCTGATGGATTTGGATTTTTTGAGGTGGAGCATGTCCATCAGATCCTGATTGGACATGGCCTTGTACGTCAGGCAGAGATCACCTCTGAGTAGGCGGTATGCTACTGAATAGAGCTGAAGTTTCTTTAGTCTGGCAGGATAAGACATATGTTGGAGACCCTTGATCCTCTTGGTGAGGTACTTTTGTGGTCTCTCCAGCTGTTGCAAATGCCGGGTGAGGTACATACCAAATGGGGCATTGTACTCAATCATGGGTCTGATGAGGGAGGAATATAGGGGTACAATGACATCCTTGGATCTGGATGTGAATCCCTTCATGATGAGGTGTGCAAGGTAGAATGTTTTTCTAACCACTTTGGCAATGTGGGTGTCAAATGAGAGGTCGCTGTCGACTTGGGTCCCTAGGTCTCTGATTACTTTTTCCTTACTCAGTGGGTTGCTGTCTATGTGATAATTTGTGGGTACTTTGTTTTTCCCAAAGGGGATGACTATACATTTTTTGGCATTTAGTTTAAGACCATGACTCCGGCACCAGTTGTCCATTTCTGTGAGGCCTTTTTGTAGGATGTGTGTGTCTGCTGGTGTATCGACTATGGCGCCTAGTTTGCAGTTATCTGTGAACTTTGTCAGCCACAGCCCTCCCATGTTTGCTTTAACATCTGAGAAATAAATGCCGAACAAGAGGGGTCCCAGGACAGATCCCTGTGGGACACCACTTGTGACTGGCTTTGAGTGTGACATTGCTCCAGTGATTTTAACTTTATGGGTTCTGTCCTTTAGCCAGTTTGCAACCCATCTAGTGACATAAGGGTTTACTTTTAAGCCTTTGAGCTTATCTATGATGCCTGAGTGGGGTATTGTGTCGAAGGCCTTAGCCAAGTCCAGGTATGCTGTATGGACTGCTTTGCCCTCATCAATGGCTCTAGTGACTGTTTTGAAAAAGTCAACCAGGTTTAAAATGCAGGATCTGCCCTTTACAAAGCCGAACTGGGTGGGGTCAAGTGTCTGTAGGTCCCCTATGTCTCTGTTTATGAGTTCCATAATGATTCTTTCCATAGCTTTGCAGACCAGGCTGGTTAAGCTTATGGGGCGGTAGTTTCCAGGGTCTGTAGAGACACCCCCCTTGTGGAGTAGGGCCACTGTTTCTGTACGCCAGTGTTCAGGTACATATCCCAAAGTAAGGCTAAGGTTAAATAGCATTTTTATGTGTGGGTTTAGCTCCTCTTGGAGTTCACGTAACACGCAACCCGGGATACCGTCAGGTCCCATTGATGCTGTGTTTTTTGCTTTGTTTAGGACAGTTCTCACTTGGACATCTGAGATGACAGGGAGATTACATTCAGCTGGGATAAGTATTTCTTCTTTTGGGGGTGAAGGAGGAGAGAAATTTGCACTGAACCTGTCAGCCAGAATGTTGGCAATATCTGTGGGTTCAGTGTATTTTTTGTTGTTGTGAACCAACTCTGAGCATATCTGAGGGTTTCCGCCCAGGTTTCTAACATAGTTGAAGAAGGCTTTGTAGTTATCTTTAGTGTCCTTAGCGATTTTTCTCTCAAAGTTGGCCTTGGATGTTTTTATGAGAGAACATAGTTTTCTGCTAATGTTGATCAGAGATGTCTTCCCTTCATGGGATTTTGCTCTGACGTGCAGTAGCTTCCTTCTTTTGTTATACAATTTGTTTATGGCTGAGGTCCACCAGACAGGACGCTTACCTTTGGTGGAGAGGGACTTGGATTTGTTTGGGATTGCATGATCCATGCTTTCTTGGAGATGTCCATAGAATGCATTTGTGAAGGATTCGGCATTGTGAGATGTGGTATCCACTGGCACAGTGGGCTTAAAGGATACCATTTCAGTCTTAAGAAGAGTGAAGTCTGCTTTTGAGAAGTTTTTCACTGTGGTCTTTTGTGCTTGGGGTGGAGGTGGGATATGTATATCCAGGGTGATTAGTTTGTGGTCAGATCTCACTAGTGAGGGGTATACTTCCAGTGTGGAGCATTTTGTCCCCATGTTTGTGATGATCAGGTCTAGTATATTATCTCCCCTAGTGGGAGAGGTGACTAGTTGTTCCAGTGATCAGGTCTAGTATATTATCTCCCCTAGTGGGAGAGGTGACTAGTTGTTCCAGTGCATTTGAATTTATGAATTCCAGGAACCTTTGGGCTAGGGTATTAGGGTTAGAATAATGTACCCAATCTATGTTTGGGTAGTTGATGTCTCCCAGTATGATGGTATTTTGTGATACATTCATATCCTCCAATGTCTTCAGGAAGGCTGAGTGGGGTTCTTGAGATTAGGAGGGTGGTCTGTAACATGCTACTAGTTGTATAGCAGTTTTGCCTATGGCTAGTTGCACCTGTATGGTCTCTGATGCTTCATGTGTTGCTACTAACCTGGAGGTGTGGGTGTCCTTGATGAATATGGACACTCCCCCTCCCTTTGTGGTTCGGCCCGGGTTTTGGGGCCGAAAAGCATGATACAAGGTGTAGCCTGGTAGCGCTGGGGTGCTCTCAGGAGCCTTGAACCAGGTTTCAGTTACTGCACAGACGTCGATGTTCTCCATGTTACACACATGTGCAAAATGCACGACCTATGTACCTGACTGCTTGAAACCCATGTGATTAGTTTTATGCCTTCCAGCTGAACATATGCATACATACATGTGCTCTGGGGAAACCTGGTATACATTTTTGTTCTATGTTAGTATGGCACACTGTATTTACAGTCTTGCTGTTCAATTATACTTCTCATCCTGTTATAGCAGTATGTCTGGACAATGGCACACATAAATGGGTGACAAAAAGGATATCAGTATTGATTCTGTATTAATATAGCTGCACCATACATTAGTAAGTTGATTGCACAGTAGGCTTTGACATCACTGTGATAACCTGGAAGATGTCCAACAGTCATAAGTAGGCTATTATGTTACATTGTCATTGCTCACAGACTTGCCAATGGTTTGGCTGACTTAACACAGGTATATGTGTATGTGACTACAGATATCAGTCACAATAGTGCTTACAGTCCAGCAGAACACTGTGCAGTTGAATGTTATTAATTCAATATATCACATGCAGTTCAACACACATGTCTACAGTACTTTACTATGTACATGCCCTATATAGGTCTCTTAGATTTACAAGACAAGCATGTATCATACTCATATTCACAGGTAATAGATGGATATGGACAACATCCCATTAAATGGTTTAGCAGTGGCACAATCAGAACTGTTTGACAGATACCCCAGAAGTTGTCATATGTGAACTGTCCTTTCCCAGGGTGAGTCAGGCTCCTGAGCTGTGATCCTACCTTGCAACTTCTTAGAGCATCACATCTGGACAAAGCCTACAATGATTGGGGGATAAATATGGACAGACTTTAAATATTCCTGTTACATACTTAGGAAGTCTGTAGAATAATACATTTTGCATTACTGTGATTATTCTTAAGGCTGTGGAATCATAAACTCATGTGTTTGTCATTACTTGATGACTTCAATCCTCAGCTATTTGCCAGAAATGTACAGATTTCAGGAGGAACACACAAAAAACAGTGATGTGAAACTCTGGACATTTGGTGATGATCTGTACAGTTGAGAGGTATGGATGTGATCAGTCCCACTGCAGACAGGGACAGATGCTATGATCATAACAGCTGTTCAGCAGGACATAAGTACAGTAACTCTTGTTGGGATATATATTCTTCCAAATCATATTTCCCATTATTACAGACCAAGTACTACATTCAGTTACATGCTTACATGTTCCACTTACCTTTTTGATTTTTCTTCTCTTTTCCATTTTTTTTGTTTTTATTTTCTTTCTTTCTTTCTTTCTTTCTTTCTTTCTTTCTTTCTTTCTTTCTTTCTTTCTTTCTTTCTTTCTTTATCTGTGTACTACAGGGATGGACCCAGTTTGAGTAGGTGGCAGCATGGCTTTTTTAGGTAATGCTCATGACCAAGTGATGGTCTGTGCACCAACTGGTGCTCCCCACTTGCTAATTGCATGCAGAGCAGCTGTGTCATTCTTCCAATAGCCAATGCCATGGCAGCACACTCCTATAATTGAGTACTCCATGTGGGCATTGGCACTTTCCCTTACCTGTGAGGAAGACATCCTGGAGGTGAGTGAACTAATACCTCTTACAACAGGACTTTTAAAGACAAGCCAAATAAATGGTGGAGAAGGTTCAAGACTTAGGGACAGAATGTGAGCATTGCTATTATATGTTTGGAATACTGCTAGTTTAACAGGGTTTGTCTGAACATGCAATGTCTGCATGGGTTTCAGTCTGACACAGTTCTGTCTCTGCATAGCTCACAGCTGTAGGGCTAGCCACATATTGGCCACAGGTTAGCCTTTTATGTTTGGTCTGTTCCCCAGACAGGTATTGTCCTTGGCAAATCAGTAGCATACTTTGGAAACTGCAATCAGTAAATGTTAACATCCATTTGTTTTTCTGACTTTATATCCCTCAGAAAATATATATTACAACTAACCCTTTAACACCAACTTTCTCAGTGTATAACAGCAATATTTCAAGTATGGCCATTTATTTGGGCCTCTGTCCACTAATTATGTCAGGCTTTGTCCAGATGTCATACAGTAGGAGGTTGATAGGTATAATGGTCTATCATATAAAGGTGCTGTCATTCCTGCTGAGGGGAAAGGCTGGAAAACATGTTGGAGTCTGTATATTCAGGAGGTTGGTGTATGGAGAATGCTCTTAGATGCCCTTGTAACATATGTTATGTGGGGGAGAGTAACACATGTTCTAAAACTAGGCTGTTAGAACATATGAGATATATTACTGATAAGAAAGAAGACAGTTCTATAGTTGAACATTTGAATAAATCTCACCATGGGGATAGTAGTGGGTTGCAAGGTACAGTTTTGGAATAAGTCTGTTCCTCAGTTTGAAGAAACATTCATAACAGGACAATTGTTATGTACAGAATCAATGTACTAGTATTAAATGTGATACTTTATCCCTTAGGGGGTTAAATGAGGAGTTTAATTGGAGGCTGTGTATTTAATTATGTAATTACGTGTTAATTGCCTCTTGTGATTAAGGCAAACATTTCTTGTAATCTTTTACTCATTGAAGACTTTGGCCAAGACATTAGAGTATAATAAACATGTGTGACTTACTGGCTGGTTGTATTTCTCTTTGCTATGTTCAGTCATTATACTTGTTTTGCTAAGCGGTTGTTGTATGTTTGGCCATTGTGTATGGCCTGTCATGATTTTGTAGCAGTGTACTGTTCACTCATTTATTTGGACTTTGGGGGGGGGGTCAGATGTGAGTGTTATTGGTCCTTTTGTATCCTACTGTACATCCTGGCCCAGTTATGGCTGATCTATCAGCAGCGTATTTTTGTATGTGCATTTGAAGACATGTATGCATATATATATATATATATATATATATATATATATATATATATATATATATATATATATATATAGTTTCACTTTATAATCTCAAAAATACTAAAATACCGAATTTTTATATTTTGAGACTATAAAGTCGAAAGTACAGTTATGTGAAACTGCATAATATCTTATGTAGAAATGTTGAATCTGCCATTGTGTTGTTGGATTCATGATGTACGGTGAGGTTTGTGGATTTAGCTGGGGATTCAGGTAAGTGGTGTTCTTGTAAAGGTACTGGGTAGGGATTTTAGTGTGTGTGAGTGCATGTAGTGATGGGATTTATGTGTTTGTGTGTTTAGTGCAACCTCAGAGTTAGTATATATGTGTAGTGGGGGTGTGGGGGGTGCACAGGGGCTTGCCCCCCTGCTTACAGGTATGGTAGGTGTTTTTGTTTGTTATGTTGTTTTTGTGTGTGTTGTTCTGCTTGTTGTAGTGTTATATCTTAGAACTGGTCATCACCAACATGGGCAACCGGTGTTCCACACCAGAGGTCAGCTTCTCATTGGTCAGATCTGACCATAAGCTAATCATCCTAGATATCCACATCCCGCTCCCACCCCCATTTAGGGAAATGACTGTACAAAAATTTTTCCAAAGCCAACTTCACGCTTCTTAAGACAGAAGGGGTAAACTTCACGTCACCCATGCATTGGACAATAGAGGTACGACTGCTGAATCCTACACAAATGTACTTTATAAGCACTTACACGAGTGCATGAATCGTGCCATCCCTAACAGAACCAAGATGCTATCCTCCAAAAAAAGGAAGCCAATCTGGTGGTCTTCTGCCATAAACAAACTCTACAACAGAAGAAAGAAACTGTTGCAAAAAAAGAGTAAAATCTCACGATTGGAGGAACTCCCTGGTCAGCCTCAGTAAAAAGTTGAGATCCCTCATAAAATCCACCAAAGCAAGTTAGGAAAACAAAATTGCCACTGATTCTAAACACAGCCACAAAGCATTCTATAGCTATGTCAACAATCTCAATGACAACACTCAGATCTACTCTGTGTTACAGCACAATGACACTAAATATACAGAACCAACTGATATTGCCAACATTCTGGCAAATAGGTTCAGTGCTAACTTTACCCCCCTCTCACCCCCTAAAAGGCCCATGTTTATACTGGAAAAATGCAAAGTTCCTGTAATCATGGCTGCACAGTTAAAAACCTCACTCTCCAAAGCCAAAAACACAGCATCCATGGGACGTGACAACATCCCAGGCTGCCTTCTACATGAACTACAGAATGAACTTGCACCCCACCTAAGTACCATGTTCAGTTATAGCCTCCACCCAGGCTTTTTGCCCATTGAGTGGCACACCATGATGGTTATCCCACTCCACAAAGGGGGGCCACAAAAGACCCCAGGAACGTCCGTCCCATTAGCCTGACGAGCCTGGTCTGCAAGGCCATGGAACGTATCATCAAGGAACTCATAAACAAAGACATTGGAGATCTTCAAACTCTGGACCCCACCCAGTTCAGGCTTGTAAAAGGCAGATCATGTCTCCTAAATCTGATAGACTTCTTTGAAGCCGTGACCAAAGCCATAGATGAGTGTAAGGTGGTTCACACAGCCTATCTAGAGCTCTCCAAGGCGTTCAACACCCCCCCACTCTGGAATTATAGATAAACTCACTAAACTAGGTATGAATCCCTATGTCACAAGATGGGCTGCCAACTGGCTTACTGACAGAACCCACACTGTGAATGTAGCAGACTCCAAATCAGACTTCAGACAAGTGACAAATGGAGTACCATAGGGTTCGGTCCTGGGTCCTCTCCGATTTGGTATCTACTTCTCTGAAGTACAGGCTAACACAGAAAATATTTGGCCAACTAAATTTGCAGATGACTGCAAACTAGGAGCCATAATCGAAACTCCTAACAATGTGGACATCCGACAAAAGGGCCTCACTGAGACAGATGCCTGGTGTCAAAGCTATGGTCTCAAGCTCAATGCCAAAAAGTGCATTGTCATCCCCTTTGGTAAAAACTCTGTACACATGAACTACCACATAGGCGGTAGTCTACTTAACACCGAAAGTGAGATTAGAGACTTTGGGACACAGGTGGACAGTAGTCTCTCTTTTGATAATCACATCGCCACAGTGGTCAGGAAATCATTCTACGTGGCACACCTCATCACAAAAGGTTTCTCATCCAAAAAAAAAGAGGTCATTGTTCCCCTCTACTCATCACTCATTAGACTCATTATAGAGTACAATGCCCCTTTTAGTATGTACCTCACAAGACATCTACAACAATCGGAAAGGCCGCATAAATACCTCACAAAGAGGATTACTGGCCTCAAACAGATGCCCTACATAGACTGACTTGAAAAACTCCAGCTTTACTCTGTCGCATATCGCCTACTCAGAGGCGATCTCAGCCTAACATACAAAGCTATGTCAAACCCAGAGCTGTTGGACATGCTCCACTTAAAGAAATCCCAGTCCTCCGAGCTACACGCTCTGGGGACCTAAACCTTGTCACCACAATAAGCAGAACATGTTGGAGGAATAGATTCCTGTCGCAGAGACTTCCCATACTCTGGAACAGACTACCTATCTATGTCAAACAGAAGTCCTCATTAGCACTCTTCAAGAAAAATCTTGATGACTAGATGGGAGATAGGAAATTCACCCTGGAATCACTTCTGTGGTTCTGCTTGACAGGGACACAGGAAACTAATTTTCTTGGGTGGCAAAAGCCAGGGTACCTTTTTGGCTAGGCTTGTATATGCTATAGGGCCAATAGCCTTGTACCTACCTATGAACCTATTTTATTAAGTAGGTGTATTTGTGCTTGTTTGTGTGGTGGTGTGTGTTTGTGAATGATTGTGATTTTGAATTTCACTGTTGTGGGTGTCATTTTTTTGGGCTTTCGGCTTTATAGTCACGAGTTACTGAAATTCGATATTTCATTATTTCGAGATTATAAAGTGAATCCATTTATTTTTATTTATTTATTTCAATTTGTTGACTGGGAGTGTCCGATTGGACGTAGGTCCATTTTCAGCGGAGGCCTGGGGAGAAAAGCTCCACAGTAAAGTAACAGAAGTAGTTACATTGGATTACATAGCGATTAACAATTTAACATAGCAATTACTTACACCATATTTACAGATGAAGAACATAGTACATCAGTAGACAACTAGAATCTTTATCTGTGAAGTACATAACAGACATTAACAAATGTTACAATGAGAAGTTCCTGCTGTATAATAGGTACTAGGCTTATGAGCATCTGAGCTTGCTATAATCAAGGAAGTTAGTGAAGTGGAAAGAAAGGTAGTGGTTGGAAGGTTTATATATATATATATATATATATATATAGCAACATATGATCCTCTGCTAGTCTGACTACCCCAATATAAAAGTCAAATAAATAAATAAATACTTCCACACCATGCAGATTGAGTGCTTGTATTGCAATGGCCTTTTGATTTCTGATTGTTTGGTGCATTTTAAGGGGGATATAGTTTTGCACTCCTGAGTATGCCTTCCTTTGTATGAGATGCCTATTAACTATGAACTTGCTGGTTTATCAGTTATTCTATATTTCAATATTACCAGCTTACCATTTTTTTATTAATATCGGCAATTTAATTATTCAAGGGTAGCAGGCACTGAATTTGTAGATGAAACACTGAAATGTAAAGTTCTTTGCCAGGAGCAACCTCTTACAGTTCTTCTTAATGTGGAATTTTTCAGATGATTTTTACTTCTGCAGAGATTGTGCTTATACTGACTGATGGCGGATTGTAATGACAGATGTTTGAGTGGCCTTTTATGTTTGAAATTTTTTGAAATGACTATTTTTGTCATTGTTTGTTAATACATTTTGTTTCAATCCTCACTGAAAGAACATTCAAAACTACAAATTTAAAACACATTCTAACAAGTGGTGCTGTATTATGCATTGAATATAATTTAATACAATCAGAAGATGAATCACAGAGCACATACATGTATGCATGGCCTTAAAAATGTGTGCAAGGAGCCTATGTTTTGAAAACATACCAGAGGTAAATGTAATCCTCTACCGGCCAGACGCATTTACATTGAATGTGAGTTTTAATGCTGTTTCAAGGGAGAGAAGTTTACTGGTCATGTTAAGTGTATTGCCATTGTGCCACTGTATTGTTTGTTTAGCAAATGACTATCAGTGTTTGTGCTATTTTATTTCAATATCTGTAATAAGAATATGTACTAAGTAATAAGTAAATAAGAAAGCTGTATGCAACAAGTTTGAACAGTGTTCATAGTAACTAGGGAGAAATAGTGATGTAATGAACACTGGAATTGATAGGTAGGAGTCAGCTTTGGAGGGGTAGAGGGTTGCTGCAAGAGGGGCTGCTCTGGAGAGCCCAATGCGTATTGGCAATAATACAAACCAATCAAAAGATGTGTAGTTGAGTCAAAGTTGTTCAAGACTGAACAGTGGGTTTGTTTATGGTTGATTGTTGAGCATTCTGCATAATCTGGAGCATTTGGCTTTTCTTTTATATTTTAAATGTTTGTGGACTGACAGGTATGATCAGAAAAATTCCCACAAAAGGAATGTTTTATGTTGTGAGGGGGAGGGGTGAGGGGTGGCAAAGAATTAGACCTGTGTAGACCAAGCACTTCCTCTGGGACCTATGATTTCAGCCCCTCTCTTAGCCATAAGCCTTTTCCATCCACCCACCATTCTCCAAAGAATAGAGACCAGCATGGTATCAACAAAACTGTACAGCTTCTAAGCCCGCAGTATGCCTTATACACAGACACAAAGTTGGAGCAGTCAAGAAACATCTTTTTTGAAAAGCAGCATGCTGGACAAGAAGGAGACTGCACCCTTTCCAAAGATCTTCATGGTCGATTAATCAGGGTTTACCATTGAAATGTCACTGTGCAATTGCACGGCTATGAAGTATTTGAACTACAGATGTTCGAATACTTCATATGTGTGCAGGTTACATGAGCAAATGTCATATTTGCGAATGGGCTGTGCAGTCGCAAATATAACGTTCGATAATGGAAAGGGATTGCAGTACAGTGCAATAAGAGACATACATCCCTTTCCTCACTGTAGTGCGATCTCGAAGTTGTAATATTAAGTTGGGGGGGTGTGGGGGGATGTTAGGTGGAGGGATTCGGGAGTTACGGCAAGGGTGGCATTGTTGTTAATGCCGCAAAATGTCGTTGTCGACATTTTTGGCATTAACAGCTGTTTTTCGACAATAGAGCTGTTAGGTTAGTTGTACTTTCAGTAAAAGACTGCTTATTCATACCATCTTTTTTTTTTTTTATTTTCGATATATTGATAGTAAACCATTAATCAGAAATACAGTGACAAGTATGATTTTCATTAAGATAATATCTGGGGATGACTTC
Organism: Protopterus annectens; assembly: GCF_019279795.1. Taxonomy (NCBI): domain Eukaryota; kingdom Metazoa; phylum Chordata; order Ceratodontiformes; family Protopteridae; genus Protopterus; species Protopterus annectens. Next base: position 1,279,785,018 of record NC_056726.1, on the reverse strand, counting down.
CAGTACCCATGCAGCCATGAACTCACTGTAATAGCAAAGCATCTCATAGAGTACTGCCCAATGCTGCGGGACAAATGCAGCACTGTGTACTTGCCCACCAAAGTGTAAACATTTGAGACAGGTGTTAGGAGGTGCTTTATATGTAAATCAGGCCAACATGTGTCTTTATCTATTAATTTCTGGATTCAATTTTATTAAATGAGATTCATAACACTAACAAATTTGTTCGTCTGTTTCTTGCTAGGAATCAGTAGAAAAGCAGCTATTGAAAAGGCTTCAAAATATGATGAACCCCAAAAAGAAGCAGGGAGTGACCCCTTCAAGAAAGAGACCATGATGCCTTAGCTTTCAAAAGAGCCAGGATATATCCAGTGATGAGACTGATGACTCATGACTGATGACATTTCTGTGAAAGAGAGATCACCACAACGTAACACACCAGAGCTTGACCAGTTGGATGGTAAGAACACAAACTGAACTAGAGTTTTTTGTATAAATGTAACTTCTACAAAGAAAACATTAAATTTCACACTATGTGTTAATTACAATTACAGATAGTCTAAAGAAACAGGCAAGACATTATAAAACTCTACGGGGGATGCAGAAAAGCAAGGTCAGACCCAACAAGAAAGATGCTTCACAGCTCCTGGACCTTGCATTCCAAGCGAGACATGGCTTCATTGACTCTGATGTTACTAAGGAGCAGGGCAAGCCTACCAAGATTCTTCAAGCATATCCTTGCTTTGGGAAACTGGATCATGTAAGCAAATGTATTCATTTTAAGTAGACATATATGTAACCAAATTCTAAATGAGATATGGTGTAGCAATATCAGCTGAGTCACCATATTAATGAATGTAGAATGAAGGATGCAAAATGCATTACTCCTTAATACTTAAACCTCCTTAATACTCACTCTCTGCTCACCTCTGAATTAGCTCACTTCCATATTAAATTACACATATGTTACCCATGTATTCCTTGCCCCTGCTGTTTACCTCTTCAGTAGGAACAAAGCTTCTTGTTTCGGCTTTTCCCGGTTAGGGGTCGCCACAGTGGATCACCTTGTCCGCTCATGATTGGCAGTGGAGTTTTCCAGTGTTGAGTTGCCAGCCCAGCACCCAACCTTCCACAGAAGGCACATGCATGCACGCACTCACACCTAGGGCCAATTTAAAGTGTCCAATCCACCTACAGCATGTCTTTGGGATGTGGGAGGAAACCAGAGCACCCAGAAGAAACCCATGCGACCACAGGAAGGACATGCAGACTCCGCACAGAAGGCACCCCAGCCGAGGATCGAACTGGAGAACCTCTTGCTGTTAGGCAGCAATGCTAACCACTGCACCACCATGGCCGCCCTCAGTAGGAACAAATATATTTGTAAATATCTGCTTACTGTTGTAATTTCTGTTGTGCATTAGTAGAAACCAGTATATTTGCAAATATTACTTATGTCCTTTATAATGTCTGTGTTTGCTTGTTTCACTAACTGCACTTCATATACTATATACTATCTTCATCTGTACTTCTGTATTCTTGTATTTGCATTTTTATATTCCTGTATTTTGCATTTTTGTATTTTTACTATCTTGTATCACCATGTACTTTGTATGTTGGAGCTTTGCTCCCAGGACTCCATTGAAAACGGGCTCCTTGTGGCCCAATGGACCATCCTGGTAAACAAACTGCAAATAAATAAATAAATAATTTTTAAATACCAACAAAAATATTAAAACTTTTGATCTGTTCTGGCTAATCCTTACTTATCCAGCTATAAACTTTTATATGCTTTACATTGTGCTCTCTCTCTCTTTGGCGGTGTGTATGTTAGCTTATGGATGAACTCTGACAGATCCTTGATCGAGGGAACTCCTGTTTAACTGATCTGCAGACCTGTTGGGGGGGCCTTTTATGAGAAGGCACAGTTGTATGCAGTATTCAGAAAGCTCATGAAGCCATTGTTGTTGTACAAAGGTAATTATTAGCTCTTATTTGCTTTCATGTTCTTATTTGCTTCTGCAAACTTGGGCTTATACCATCATTCTGTAGGTGACATTCTGTGTATGGATAATAAGTACCTCCTACTATAAGGTTGTCAAATGTATGGAAAGTATCGATTTGATCATGTATTTCAGTTCATTTTTTCATGGTATCTACTCTACAACATGCACTTCTAGCTAAGTCTGACTATTGAGACTGCGCTACCACCACACAATAAGTGCCTCAAACCTATCAAAAAATTAAACTCTGCATAGCTCTTAACGTGTTTATCACTGAAAAGGCTTTACTGCATGCAAACAAAATTCCAGTGTAAATACACTTTGATTTAGATATACTGTATTGAGTATAGAAAATGGTATTGAATTTCAATACTTTTATTGGCATTGTATCAAAGTTGAAATTTTCCTGTATCATGACAGCAAAACCTCCTAAGTGTATACAAAAAAATCTGAACCACCCTGTGGTTTTGAAAGCAACTTCCCACAGTAAATCAGAGGTTTGTTGTTGTTTTTAACAGTGAAGAACTCAATTGCCTTGATGAAGGCTTTACCAGACATGTTCCCATCACCTGTGGCGCCAACCAAGAAGTTACATGCAAGTGAGGCTATGCTTCACATCCTTGAGGTAAGAAATGTGTGAATTTTTAATAATGTATATATTACTTCAGCATAAATTACAATTAATCTTTTTTTGCAGTCATAATCTTTTTATTTTTTTCCTTCTTTTGGTCAGTGTAAAGAAGACCCCAACACCTTTCTTCAGACAAGACCAATCCTCGGCCCTGTTGTGATTGTTGGTGAAACCAACTGCTTACTGCCCATTAGAACCATGCCCTTGATGACCTTCCCAAAAGAGGACATTTATGAAAGTGTGATGTATCTCACGGCATGTTATTACACCTTTCACCTTACATATCCTAAATGCATTACAACTCTGTGCTGCAGACTGAAGTACTGTCGGATGCCATTCATGACCATGACATGACGTCTTCATATAGAAAAGCTATGGCTGAGTGGAAAACGTTCCTTGCTGAGTAGAACTGTACACACCTTAAATTTGATTTTATCTTTAATTGTTTGGCAGGGTGATGGTTTAGTTTGCTGCTAGCCTATTGATAAGGTCATTACATTTGATATATCGCATATGTTGACATTCTCATTATCACAGAGGAATGGCCTTATTTTTGCATTTTGTTTTGCCATACATGCCTCTGGATAAAGAATTATTTAAGCAGTCAGTTTGTAGTATAGTATATGTTTCTCTGTAAATTGCAGGGCATTTTGTCTCATTTCAAGATATTTAAACCAGCACCGAAAGTTAAATTCAAGCAACATTTCCTACAATGTTATACAAAAGGGCTTATCTTTTGCATTGCATCTAAAAAATACTTGGTTTTAGTCTGGTTGCAATGGTTTTAAGATATAAATTCCTAAAAGTGTTTCAAGACAATGGCTAGCACTTTCTAAATTAAGGCAAACTTTCCTACATATTCAGAAAATAAATCTTAATTTGTTTTCTTTGTATTAAAAAAAATATTTGTTTTAAGTCTGAATGCACTGGTTTTAAGATGCCCATGTTGAAGGCTAGAAATATTTATTTGTTTTAAAATATTCTTGGCAAGTGAAAATTTTCTGTTGTGCTGGCAGATAATTTAGCTTATTTTAAGTCATATTTACATTATTTTCTATTTTTTATTTGTTTTTTGAGAGCTGAGTTTTTGCAGCACACAAGTCAGACTTATCAATTTATATTCATCAATTTACAGGTTCCATACCACTAGAAATACTTATAAACCAAAGCTTCATGAAGACAGATTCAATTGTTTGGTTTTGCTGTGATATTTGCCTGCTTTCCTCCAACAGAGATTACAGTTATCGCTTATCAGGACACGAAGGCAATCCTAAATGCAAGTTTTTGGTGTTTATCAGTTTTTCAACTTACGCTAAACAAAATCACCTATTTGTAGGTGTGGTCCTTTTTGAAATAATTGTCACTAGTACTTGTGACAGATAAGACATGACACTTCTGAAACTTCAATACTAAAGAGCAATATTGGCTGCATTCTGCTATCCCACATTTTCACTGAATTTTCAAGCTCATGGTAACCATTTGAAATATGGAGAACTGCATGCGAGTCCTGAAATTCAGAGACTAAATGATCAAAAACTCAGACTTATATATATCAAGTCTGAGATGGCAATTTCTTGGAATATTCCCTTTTCCATGAGGTATGATAATCTAAGAGATGGCATATATAAGTTTGAAGAATGTGGGGGGCTTGGCCCCCTGCAAAACAAAAGAGAAGCTTTGATCTTCTTTTTCTGTCTATCTGTCTGAGTGCCAACATTTTAGTATGGAGCCCAAGCCAGTTAAATCACCTTACCATCTGGGTCAATTTACGTCTCTAAAACCACTCTTCATTCTGCTGTTGGCATTGCTAGGTTTTACATGTTGTCACTTTTGGAATGCATGCATTTGACCGAACAACCTTTTGTCGATCAGGTACAACACCGACCTGCAATGTCGAATCTCCCTGTGGTGAACAGTCGGAATGTTGAACAAAACACTGAATTCGACAATTCCGACCACTCTATCACCTAAACAAGTGCTACCATGGGTCACAAGGGGGGGGGGGGCATTTTGTTTTTCGCTTACTTTGTGTTTGCATTTATGCAAACTTGCAGACATGTGTTCGAACATTTTCTGGTCAGCCATCCACCGGCCAACCAAATACATGCACTTTTATTTATATATCTTTTCAGAATTTGCAGCTAATTATTTTTGAGTAAGTTAAGTTCTATCTACTCCAGTTTAGTACTCTTCAATCAGACATTGCCCATTAAAAGGCTGTGAAACTGGTGTCAACATTCACATGGCAGGCTCTTGAAGAAAATCATTTTCTTATTCTAAAGTGTGTCATACAGCTATAACTAGCGTTGAATAGTCTACTGCATGCATACTTTTTTCTGTTATATATTGTCATACAGGATTTCTTTTTTATACTTAAGTAAGACATTTTATATGGTGTACTGATGTCGCTTACTACACTGTGAATAAAGCAATTTATTATATTTTGGATTACAGATGAAGGGCTTGAGAAATTTTAGCAGTAATCTAGTCAGGCTGTGTCTAGGCACTACTTAATGAATCAGCTGTGGAGATAATGAAGAGGCAATTTGTTATTGCTGAGGAACAGAGAGAAGACAATTGTAGAAAGTTATCAACAGATGCTTAACTTCTGTTCATTAGACTGTCTACACTAATAATTCAGACATGAGCAATGTAGTGATGACATTTTCTCCTAACAAGTTTTTCCTACTTTAGAGTTCATTCTTTCCCCTTTCAGCTGCATTATTTTTTGTGGTTGTTGAGGAAGGTGACATTATGCATCCTTAATCTGCTATTGTAAAAAATGTGGTTCATTTGGTTTTACGTTTACTGCAGCTAGTGACTGAAACAGCACTTTTCAGACCTAACATGATTATACTACACTAGCTGTGTAAACAACACATGACACTAAAAACTAGTTAGTCAGGTTAATTAGTTGGTCAGTTAATTATCTAAACTAATGCAGCACAAACTTGTTTTTGTATGATAGTCACTTTAATGTGTGCATTATAAAAGATATCCTACTTATTTACTGAAGAAGCATGTCTATATTTTTTCATGGCTGTTAGAAGAATGCTCTTGTAGTCTAAGTACTTGAAAGAATTATGCAACTCATAAAACTAAAGCATATTAATCAAAACTTTTTTTTTTCAATAAGGCATGAATTGAATAAAAAATAAGTGCTACACACAGACATGCACACGTGCACACACACACACACACACACACACACACACACACACACACACACACACACACACACACACACACACACACACACTTCACTTTGGTGTCTTTCATTCATTTCTAGCACTCCTTGTGCTCATGCTGCTTCACAGTAGGTGAAAGTCTGTCCAGCAGGCAAAGGTTTCTTTTACCTTGGAGCTAAACCAAAGTATAAAAAGGGCACACAGACAAACCATTTAGTACAAACTGCAAGGAAAACTCAGACAAACTACAGTTTTCACTGCATGGTACTTTAAACCTCCTGTAGTGGAGGCTCATGAATTTCCTTGCAGTTTCTACTGAATGGTGTGTGTGTCCTTTTTACCTTTTGGATTGGAGGTTAGTTGGGATATTCTTCAGTGTTTCTGAAGTATAGCCAGACTATCCACTTATGCTGTGCTGACAAGGTCAATAAAAGGGCTGAAACATGCATGTCCACAGTTAGTGGGGTTTTCCTTTATTGGCCTGAATATAACCATAAAGACTTAAAAAGTAAAAAAAAAAGTCATGGACATTCAGAAGGTATATTGGAGAAACGCTTGATGTTCTGAGGGAACATTTGCATATATCCCATGGGTCTCTACTACAGGAGGCTTAAGGTATCACACAGTGAAAAGTCTTGCTCATCTGGGTATTCCTGGCATTTTTACTGAATGCAGTGTCTGTATGTCCTTTCTCACCCCTTAGTTTGGAAGTTATTTAGAATATTTTGCAGGTGCCTTAATCTTTATGGCTATAAGTTAGGTTTAAAGACCCTGTGCTTCTGAAGTCTAGTCAAATTTTCTACTTTTTCTATACTGAAGATGTTAATAAAAAACCTCAAATGGGCAATTCCATAGGTGTAAGGTATGGCTTTATTGGCCTGAATGTAGTCAGAAAGACTTAAAGAGTAAATAAAAGTCATGGATATTAAAAAGCTATATAGCTGAAATACTTGATGTTCTGAAGGGATCATTTGAATATATTACATCTGCTTCCACTACAGAAGCTTTAAGTTATCACACAGTGAAAACTCTAGCTTGTCTGGGTTTTCCTTACAGTTTTAACTTAATCTTGTACATGGAGGGGAAATTCATAGTTCTAATACACCAACATTCCTTAATACTGCTGCAATACATTGAAATATAGCAAAACTTCGGTAAAAACTGTAAGGAAAACCCAGACATTCACTGCAAGCTAGGAGCCATTATTAACTTCCCAAGCAATGGAGACATCCTACAGAAAGGCCTCACTGAGACAAATCCCTGGTGTCAAAACTATGGCCTTAAGCTTAATTCCAAAAAATGTGTCATCATCCCCTTTGGGAAAAACTCAGTTCCCACTAATTACCACATTGATGGGAGCTCACTGAATACTGAAGGTGTTATAAGATATCTGGGGACACAGGTTAACAGCAACCACTACTTTGACCACCACATTGTCACTGTGGTCAGAAAGTCCTTCTATGTGGCACATCTCATTACCAAGGGTTTTGCATCCAGAAAGAAAGAGGTCATCATCTCTCTCTATTCTTCCATCATTAGGCCAGTCTTCGAGTATAAGGCCCCATTTGGCATGACCTCACTAGACACATGCAACATCTGGAAAGGCCACAAAAGTATCTCATGAAGAGGATCCTAGGCCTTAAACACATGTCCTACATGGATAGACTCAAAAAAACTCCAGCTATTGCCTGTCTTATATCCTCAACTATGAGGTGATCTCTGCTTGACTTACAAAGCCATGTCTGACCCAGCTCTGTTAAAAATGCTACATCTAAAGAAATAAATTCCAAATAAGTTCCAGGCAGACAGGTAGACTGGACTCCAGATGTAACTTTAAATCAAAATAAATGTATTTGTATAAAGCGCTTTTTGTCCATTTCTATACACGAATGTCTTCAGATACACTGTTACTAATGAAAATGGTGCTTAAAATGCCCTCCTTTACTAGTCATGTGATCAAAAGACCAATCAAGGATTTAAAGTACCCTCTACATAAGAACACTTATATTACACAGACTTCTCACATATGAAAGCATGTACTAAAACTTTTTTTTTTAAATGACTTCTTCTTCTTTCGGCTGCTCCCGTCAGGAGTCACCACAGCAGATCAACTGTTTCCATTTCTTCCCGTCCTCTGCATTTTGCTCTGGCACACCAACCACCTGCATGTCCTCTCTCACCACATCCATAAACCTTATCTTAGGCCTTCCTCTTTTCCTGTTACCTGGCAGCTTCATCCTTAGCATCTTTTTCCCAATATACTCTGCATCCCTCCTCAGCACATGTCCAAACCAACGTAATCTTGCCTCTCTGGCTTTGTCTCCAAACCTTCCAATCTGGGCTGTCCCTCTAATATACTTATTCTTAATTACATCCATCCTCGTCACACCCAGTGCAAATCTTAACATCTTCAACTCTGCCGCGTCAAGCTCTGACTCCTGCCTTTTTGTCAATGCCACTGTCTCCAACCCATAAAACATAGCTGGTCTTACTACCCCCTTGTAGACCTTCCCTTTCACTCTTACTGGTACTCGTCTGTCACAAATCACTCCTGACACTCTTCTCCACCCACTCCATCCTGCCTGTATTCTCTTATTCACCTCTCTTCCACACTCACCATTACTCTGAACTGTTTATCCCAAGTATTTAAACTCATCCACCTTCGGCACCTATACTCCCTGCATCCTCACCATTCCTCTATCCTCCCTCTCATTCACACACATATATTCTGTCTTAGTCCTGCTGACCTTCATTCCTCTTTTCTCTAGAGCATATCTCCACCTCTCCAGTGTCTCCTCCACCTGTTCCCTACTCTCACTACAGATCACAATGTCATCTGCAGACATCATAGTCCACGGGCACTCCTGTCTGATCTCGTCTGTCAACCTGTCCATCACCATTACAAATAAGAAAGTGCTCAGAGCTGATCCTTGATGTAATCCCACCTCCACCTTAAATGCATCCATCATTCCCACTGCAGACCTCACCGCTGTCACACTACCCTTGTACATATCCTGTATCACTCTTACATACTTCTCTGACACTCCAGACTTCCTCATACAATACCACAACTCCTCTCTAGGCACTCATAGGTTCATAGGTTCATAGGTTCATACTAGGCTATCTGCCCGAGGGCATTTACAAGCCTAGCCCATCGTTTTGTGGCTTACGCCACCCCTTTAGTATGGGGAACTATACCCATTATTTTGCTGTGCCTCTGTCGAGCAGTGACACTGAGGTAATCCCTGGGGTATATCTGCGATCTCCCATCCATTGGTCAAGATTTCTCTTGAACAAGGCCAGCGAGGTGCTCTGCCTCACATATACCAGAATTTTGTTCCACAGCATAGGGAGTCTTTGGGTGATGAATCTATCCCTCCAGCACGTCCTATTAATAGCCGTGTCGAGGTTTAAGTCTCCCGCCCTTGTGACTCTGATGGATCTAGATTTTTTGAGGTGAAGCATATTCATCAAATCTGGGTTTGACATGGCCTTGTATGTTAGGCAAAGGTCACCTCTGAGCAAGCGGTGGCGACTGAATAGAGCTGGAGTTCTTTCAGTCGGGCGGCATAGGACAGATTTTTGAGACCCTTTATCCTTTTGGTGAGGAACTTTTGTGGCCTCTCCAGCTGCTGCAAGTGTCGGGTCAGATACATTCCGAATGGGGCATTGTACTCAATCATTGGTCTGATGAGTGATGAGTAAAGGGAGACCATGACCTCCCTTGATCTAGATGAGAATCCCTTCATGATCAGGTGGGCAATGTAGAAGGTCTTCCTAACTACTTTAGCTACATGGGTGTCGAATGACAGACTACTATCAACCTGGGTCCCCAGATCTCTGATGACTTCTTCTGTGCTCAGTGGATTGCCACCTATTTGGTAGCTTGGGGTAACCTTGTTTTTCCCTAAGGGTATGACTATGCATTTTTTGGCATTTAACTTTAGGCCATGGCTCTGGCACCAGTTATCCGTTTCTGTAAGACCCTTCTGAAGGATATCTGTGTCAGATGTGTTTTCTACTATGGCGCCCAGTTTGCAGTCATCTGCAAACTTTGTCAGCCATAACCCTCCTGCGTTTGCTTGTACTTCGGAAAAGTAGATGCCAAACAAGAGTGGGCCCAGGACTGAGCCCTGTGGGACACCACTTGTGACAGGCTTTGAGTCTGACATGGCGCCAGCAACTCTGACCCTGTGGGTTCTGTCACTCAGCCAGTTTGCAACCCATCTTGTGATGTATGGGTTAACATTTAAGCTGATGAGTTTTTCAATGATACCCGAGTGGGGTATTGTATCGAAGGCCTTCGCCAGATTGAGGTAGGCTGTATGGAGTGCCTTTCCCTCGTCAATGGCTTTGGTGACTGTTTCGAAAAAGTCAACCAAGTTTAAAAGGCATGATCTGCCTTTGACAAAGCCAAACTGGGTTGGATCCAAAGTCTGCAAATTCCCTATGTCTTTATTTATGAGGTCCATTATGATCCTCTCCATGGCTTTGCAGATAAGGCTTGTCAAGCTAATGGGCCGGTAATTTCCAGGGTCGGTGGAGGCACCGCCTTTGTGAAGTGGGACCACAGTTGCAGTGCGCCACTCCGTCCTAGCTGTGGGTTTAATTCCTCATTGAGTTCGTGGAGCACACAGCCGGGGACACCATCTGGTCCCATGGATGCTGTGTTTTTTGCTTTGGAGAGAGCAGTTCTCACTTGGGCATTGGAAATTTTTGGGGGGCTGCAATCATTTGGTATAGATATCTCTCCTTTTGGGGGAGGGAGAAGTTTGCACTGAACCTGTCAGCCAGTATGTTGGCAATGTCTGTAGGATCAGTAATCTTCACATCATTTTGAACTAGTTCTGAGCATATCTGGGAGTTTCCTCCCAGGTTTCTAACATAGCTAAAGAAGGCCTTATGATTGTCTTTTGAGTCTTTAGCTATTTTTCTCTCAAAATTTGCTTTGGATGATTTTATGAGAGCTCTTAGTTTTTTACTTATAGTGATCAAGGGTGTCTTACCTTTTAAGGATTTTGCTCTATCTTGTAGTAGCTTCCTCCTTTTGTTGTAGAGTTTGTTTATGGCTGGGGTCCACCAGACTGGACGCTTGCCTTTGGTACAAAGAGTCTTTGTTTTGATTGGGATTGCCTTATCCATGCAATCCTGCAGGTGCTGGTAGAAGGCATTTGTAAGTGATTCAGCGGCTTGAGTACTGTTTTCCGCCAGCTCGGGGGCCTTAAAGGAGATCACACTAGTCTTTAGAAGTGTGAAGTCGGCTTTCGAGAAGTTCTTTACTGTGGTCTTTTTTATTTCAGGTGGGGGTGGGATGAGGACCTCCAGCAAGATTAGTTTGTGATCTGATCTCACCAGTGAGGGGTATACTTCCGGTGTTGAACATTGTGCTCCCATGTTCGTGATGATGAGATCAAGTATGTTATCTCCTCTTGTGGGGATGGTGACTAGTTGCTCCATGGCATTTGAGTTTATGAATTCCAGGAACTTTTGGGCTAGGGTGTTTGGGCTTGAGTAGTGTTCCCAGTCTATATTAGGGTAATTGAAGTCACCTAGTATGATGGTGTTTGGTGATACATTTATCCCCTCTAGTGTTTTCAGGAAGGCCATGTGGGGTTCCTGAGTTTGTGAGGGTGGCCTGTAACATGCTACAATTTGCAGAGCAGTCTTGCCTATGGTTAATTGCACCTGGATGGTCTCCGATGCATCGTGCGTTGCCACCAGTCTTGAGGTGTGGGTGTCCTTGATGAATATGGATACCCCCCTCCTTTCTTGGTATTGTCCGGATTTTGGGGCCGGAACGCATGGTATGAGGTAAAACCTGATAGTGCTGGGGTGCTCTCAGGAGCCTTGAACCAGGTTTCTGTCACAGCACAGACATCGATGTTCTCCATACTGAGAAGGGCCTCGAGTGCGTGCATTTTGAGATTTAGACTTCTGGCATTGAGCAGCATTACCCTTAGTTTTTTTCCTTTTCCTCTGTCATATGCTTTCCCTAAATCCACAAAGACACAATGCAATTCCTTCTGATCTTCTCTGTACTTCTCCATTAACACTCTCAAAGCAAACATCGCATCTGTAGTGCTCTTTCCTGGAATGAAACATACTGCTGATCACTAATCATCATCTCCCTTCTTAACTTAGCTTCCACTACTCTTTCCCATAACTTCATGCTGTGATTGATCAATTTAATCCCTCTGTAGTTACTACAGCTCTGCACATCACCCTTATTCTTAAAAATCGGTACCAAAACACGTTTTCTCCATTCCTCAGGCATCGTCTCACTTTCCAAGATTTCATTAAACAATCTAGTTAAAAATTTCACCTAAACACCTCCATGCTTCCGCAAGTATGTCATCTGGACCAACAGCATTTCCGTTCTTCATCCTCTTCATAGCTATCCTTACTTCCTCCTTGCTAATCCACTGCACTTCATGATTCATTATCCACACATCATCCCATCATCCAACCTTCTCTCCCTCTCATTCTCTTCATTCATTAGCCCCTCAAAGTACTCTTTCCATCTGCTCAATACACTCTCCTCGCTTGTGAGTACATTTCCCTCATTATCCTTTATCACCCTTACCTGCTGCACATCTTTACTAGCTCGGTCCCTCTGTCTAGCCAATTGGTACAGGTCCTTTTCTCCCTCCTTGGTGTCCAACCTTTTATACAACTCATCATAGGCCTTATCCTTAGCCTTCGCCACCTCTCTCTTTGCCATACACCTCATCTCCTTATACTCTTGTCTACTTTCTTCATCTTTCTGACAATCCCACTTCTTCTTCAACAACCTCTTTCTCTGTATACTCTCCTGTACTTCTTCATTCCGCCACCAGGTCTCCTTGTCCTCCTTCCTCTTTCCAGATGTCACACCAAGCAGCTTTCTAGCCATTTCTCTTACTATTTTTTTTTAAATGACTACTAAACATAAATAGAAACATGAATGTGAAAATTTAAATTCCTATTCAACTACTCATATATATTATCTTTTTAATTTTTTCAATTTTAAGATGCTGTGGATATAACACGTCATTTAAACCTGGTAGTGTATATGCGTCCAGGCGTGTTTGCCAGAACAATTCAGATAATTCCAACATTACTGTCATTGGACCACCATTTGGGTTAGGCCACATCTGCTGTATTATCCAAAATTTAAAAGTGTGCCCTAGGTTCTGCCTGACATGTTTTATTAGGGCATTTTCACCCTTATTCCTAGAAATACTATATAAGTGTTCATAAATCCTTTCACGTAATTTTTGTTCTGTTTTTCCTATGTAGAATGAAGGGCATTCTTGACATCTAACCAGGTACACAACCATTTTAGATTGACAATTGCATCTATTATTGTTCTTCAGTTTCATGTGCCTGACTTCTACATAATGCCCTTCTTCTATATATTTACATTAGGGGCAACCGCTACATTTAAAAGTACCCAGATTGCCATACAATTTGATTTTTTCTTTCTCCAAAATATTTTTCAAATTTATGCCCCTCCTGTAAATAATCTTCAGACTTGTTCCTATTTTACCAACCAAGTCCTTTTCACCTGAGATAAAATTCTAATTATTGTATATAATATTTCTCACTTTATAAGCTGCTTGATAAGTAATCACAAACCCTGTTCTAAAATTAGTATTAATATTAATATTTACTGTTCTCTCCTCTGGTTCAGTTAACTGCCCCTCATGTATGTATTCGTGTTCTAAAATGAGCCTATAAAGCCCATTTTTTCTTTTTCTTTCAATCTCTTCTATTAATTCATGCAGCAAGTTACTTGGGTATGCTCATTTAGTGAACTTCCCCCTTAAGTTTTCAGATTCATTTTCAAAATCGACGTTGCTAATCACCATTTTGGCTGTCCTTACCAGTTGAGCCTTCACGACAGCTCGTTTTTGGTGGTACTTGAAAATGCAGAAAGGTGTTGGAATATGTTTTTTATGATGAAGTCTAGCTGTGTAGCCTTTCTGTTCATTTTTATTCAACTTAACGTCTAAATATGGGATCTCATTGTTCTGGGAGGAAAAGGCTGTAGGAAATTGGTTGTACTGTTGAAATAATCGACCAATGTTGTTGCCACCTGGCTATCACCCTTTATGATCATAAATATTTCATTCAGGTATCTCTTAAAATATATATAGTCAGCTACACCTACCTTATTAAATACAAATTCTTGCTCCCAATATGCCATTACCATATTGGCAAAGTTGGCTTCGCACGGAGACCCCATTGGCACTCCTATCTTTTGTAAGCAGTATTTCTGTTTGAAAAAAAAATGAAATTATTACTAAGAATAGTATCAAGTAACTCCTCTATTAGATGTATTTCAGTTGTTGGAGCACCCTTTCTGTACATCATGATGGATACCCACTCTATGCCTAAGGCATGGGGTATAGATGTATAGAGATATTTGACATCAACTGTCAGAAAATTATAGTCATGATTAAACTCTAATGAATTTCTTTTCTCTAAGAAGGATCATGAATCTTTACATATTTGAGTTTCAGTAATTACATATTTTTTCAAGAGATTATCTACTACTTTGGAGCATGCATACATTATGGAATTTCTTCCGTCTACTATTGGTCTAAGTGGGGGGATTATTCAAATCTTTATGGATTTCTGGAACTCCACAAATTACCGGTGTTAAAGGTGTTAGAATGTTTATGTAGTTATAAAGACCTAAATCTATCTTAACCTCAATAAATAAGTCATTAATGTATATTCTAATACGCTGGTTTGCTATGTTAAATTGGTTTAGTGACATTTCCTTATAAGTTTCCATTTGTAATATTTTCTCTACTCTATTTTCATAGTCATTAATGTCCATGAGGACTAAACCACAGCCTTTATCAGGCTTTATTACTCTTACTTGGACCATTTTCAGTACATTTAGTATTTCCCATTCCTCTTTACTCATATTTTTTTTTATGGTGCCTGTCTTTGCCAGTTATGCTTCTAAAATCTAATTTGCATATTTTCTCAAAAATCTGTAACATGGGGTGTAAAGGGGAGGTTATACATACTGGATATAGCATAGGGTCTTACATTTAAGGCATTATTATTACCCATGATTAAATTTAGATTAAGTTTTCACACAAACAATTTTAAGCCCAATACAGTTTTAGCCAAATCCATACTCTGGTCACGGATAAAGTCAGTCCTTTAGCAAGAAGATCAACCAGTTTTATGGGAACTTCAAAGGAAGAATAGTTATACATTGTGAAGTTCCCTTCCACATTCTTAACTGGAACACATCTCTGTCCATCTAGAAGGTACTGTGAGGAATTTACCTCCACCTCTTGTTGTGGGCTTTCCTGTGGTTGTTCTTCCTCTGCTGCTTGCCTCTGGTAAAATCTTGTTTTGCCCCATTTGAATTATTCAACCTTTGTTCATTGTTACATTGTCTGTTCTGGTTATAATCAGCATTATCATGTTGATTCCAATTCAAATTGTTGTTATTAGCTTGCCCCTGATGTTGATTATGAATCTGCTCGCTTCTCCAAATTTCATTATTGCCCCATCCTGTATTATTTCTTCCTCATACATCACAGTAAGTCTGCTTTTTGTAGTTGTACATCTAAAGAAATCCCAATCCCTCTGCACCACATGCTCCAGAGACCTCAACCTCGTTACCACAATCAAGAGAACATGCTGGAGGGACAGGTTCATAACCCAGAGACTGCCCATGATGTGGAATATACTTCTCATACATGTCAAGCAGAGGATCTCACTGGTTCTCTTCAAGAGAAATCTTGATAAGTGGATTGGAAGTAGAAAGCTCACCCTGGGCATCACTCCGGTGGCTCTCCTTGATAGAGGCGCTGGGAACTAACAAAAGGTGGCATGATACCAGGGCACTTCTATGGGCTATGCTTGTAAAGGCTCCAGGGCCATTAGCCTAGTACACACCAATGAACCTATGAAATCCCATAATGCTGCTGCACTGTGCATACCTTCTGAATACTGATGACATAATTTTGATGACATGTTTAGTAACCCGAAACATTCTTCTGCATTAGCTATGTCTTGATGCCATCAGTATCCTAAAGAAGTGCAAATTGTGTTGCCCCTTGTTTGGAAACAAATGCTTGAGCTATTTATATTTTTATAAGTTCGAAATGGTACATGTTCACACCGTAGCCATTTCTGTAGTAAAAAAAGTATTAAGCAATTCACTTTCTCAGCAAACATTTGCATTTCTTTAGCATATAGCTTTACTTCACAGGAAGACAGAAGCAACTACCTAAATCTGCATACCTACTTCCTTGCCTCATGTCTTTTGAACCATTTCAATTTCTGATACACATATGACCACAGATGCCCTGCTTAGGTTAACATGACACAGCATAAAATAAGTATGATCTCTTTTTCTTAGGAACCCAGTAATTCACTCACTATGAAGGGTCCTTCACATATGTAGATGAAAAGATTCTGAAAAAGTTATCCCCAGTTTTTCAAGGCAATGCAATTTTGGTGAATGTTTTGCAGTAGTCACCACATCCTTAGACATTCTCTGTAGGACTGACCCTTCAATCTGTGTCTTAAGATCCACTGAAATTTAATGTTTGCTTTGTTTTCTGGGTGTATCAGGCTGCTTAAGGCTTCAGAGTTGTCCTAATGAATGTCACACTCATTTATTTATTTATTTATTTATTTATTTAATTTTATTTTATTTCTTTTACATTTGTTGACCAGGATAGTCCAACTGGATATATGTCCATTTTCACTGGAGGTATGAGGAGAAAAGCTCCAAGATAATAATACACATTGAATGCTTAGTAAATGCTAGTTTCAAGCAGATTACAGTCATAAGCAATACCAGCATTTAGCACATACAGTACTTACTTATTATAACACTTTACAAAACACAACATTATTTTCAAAGTTATATATACATAACATTACATTCAGGATTAAGACACATTGAGCAGCAGTTATACAACTGACCCTTCCTGAAATGATGTGGTAGAAAAAAGTTAGAAGCAGTTGAAGGTAAGGCACCTAAGTAATAGAGAGGTAACTAGTCGGGGTTAGTGCAAGGACATAACCAATGAGTTTTGAAGTATTTCTTGAGTTTGTTTTTGAATCAAGTTAGTGAGGGTTCTAGGGTCAAGTCAGCTGGGAGTCTGTTCCATGTTTTTCAGGGTACCATGCTGTTGACCTCTGCTACCATGCGATAATTGTCTGGAGTTCCTGAAATGGTACCGTAATCCATTAGTGTTGTAATCATTGCTTCACAGGTAATATTGAACTTCTCTTGCTTTAAAGAGTCTGCTTTCAGTTGCAGCCTTGTCCTAGCCATCCTATCATTCGTTTGTTTAACAGATTGCCAGCTCCATTGGCATAGCTATTTATAACACAATGCTAGCTCCAGTGTCATAGTGGGATAAATATTACCCAGATGACTTCTGACTACCAGATCATACACTGGCTGAGCTATCTGGGGGGGAGAACAACTGATGGTGAAGAGCTGCTAATCTCCCTCTCCAGTGGTAAGGGTCATGGAGTATGTATATGCAAGGTCTACCACTGGAAGAATCCCCAGTGAAAAATGGAGATCACTAGAATCATATTCCTTTGAAGGCAACAGGGCTGTTTAGTGGAACATTCTCATATAAACAGCGACACACCCACTGAACACCACCCCTTGTGTATGTCACTGGGCATGCACAGTGAATACAGTTAGGGCTTAAGTAAAAACCCTTATTCCACTAGGGCAAATGATGGGATTACTCCTTCTACTAATTTCATTCACCACAGCATAAGGAACCAGCCATAGGGCTCTTGTGCCAGGGTGGGAATGAATGGACCACTTGGGTGGAGTAACACTGAGGCTTGTTTTTCAACTAACAGCATTACTACCTATTTATTTTTACTGAGCTTCCACATGATCATGGCTACCGAAATAGGAAAACGTTTCATAAAATATATGCTCTTGATTATGTTTTCTCATTTCTTGTGGCAGTGTGATGTGATAGAAAATAGAGGGCCTAACATGATAAACATTATTCCCATCATACATTCATATGTGATAAAGAGCCATTCTGTAGGATATACTCAATCATCCAGTCAGGAGGTTCCATTGCAAATTTCCAACATGGCTTACTTATACATCAATGTCTTCTGTAATGTCTTGCACTATTGTGATATAATGGTGCTTGCACAAGACCATGTGGAGTTGGTTACATAGCATACTGTACTTGTATGGACTATTTAGTTAGAAATGGATAGAAGCCATTCAAACTCGTTATCATATCTTCTCTTTGCTTCCACATGCGTGTTAGCTGCCTTGCTGACTGCTTTAATTTTGCCATTTTAGTAACTACCAAAATTATCAGTTCTCATCTATCTATCTCTATACCCTGGAATTGCAACTTCTTGTTGGATGCACTGCCTTCTCTGTGCTTATAGGCATACCCGTTAAATGTAGAGTATTATAAACATTTTATTTAGTAATTCTGAATCCAGAGCTATGTTGCATAACTCTCAGTTGTCCCTGATTTTGTAAAACATCCCAGATTCTACCTCATGTTTTGTACTGTCAGTTGCAAAACTGTTGACTTTCCAGCAAATCACTAAGGAACACAGTGCAATTCAAGACATGAGTGTTCAGAAAATACATGCTGATGTTCTCTTAACTTTTTGCGTGAATTACAGTAACATCCAAAATTGTCCCTTCTTTGGGGCTTTTTTTTTTTTTTGTTTGTTTTTTCCAAAAATCCTCAGCAAAGCAGCTGAGAGGTATCAAGAAGATATCTAGGCAGTAGAAAACCTTATTCCCTGTCCCATACACTTCCCGTATTGTTTGAGAAATGCAATGAACCTCTGAAATTCTGCTACTGAAACAGCACATTGCAAGCATATATATTCCAAGCATATAAATTCTTCACTTATAATGAACTCAGTGTCTTCCTATCATTTCATATTCATAAAGAGCAGATTGAAAGCATGGCCATTGTCTATATTCAGCATCCAACTACACAACATCCTTTGTAAGAAACTTTAGACATAATTCACAGAGACCACTGTGTCATTCTGAAACTATCTTTTGGGTAAGTAGTTTAAATATAACTCATATACAGATTACAATAAACTAGGAAGAAGAACCCATCCTAGAAGAAGCATAAACAGCAGTAAGGAAAATAAAGTCAAGAAAAGCAGCAGGCTTAGGTGACTTAGGGGAGGAATGGTCCAGGAGGGTCCTCAGTATGGTTTGCAGAAAATGGCATATCACAGATGACACATGAAGAAGCCTTCTAGTGGCAGCCTAATGGGGCACTTTCAATTGTGGGCACTACAGCGGTATTGAACTCCTGTCACACTGCATGAAAATGCAGGAGAGGATGCCTGACAAATGGATACACAGAGCAGTTGAAATAAGATGGGAGATGAGCAGTTTGTGTTCAGACCAGGACTCAGAACAACTAATGTAACATTTGCAGTGAGACAGTAGAAAGAATTTGGAAATGAGAAAAAGGTCTAAATGGGCATTTCTAGACTTGGAGAAAGCATATGGCAAGGTCCCAGGAAAGCAGATTCAGGCACTCCTGTGATGGTTTGAAGTCCCAAAAACATGCGTGCAGGCTATCTACAAGGTATCAATGACACAAGTATGAGCAATATTCAGACTAACAGAGAGTTTCCCAGTGAGTGAGTGGTCTTCAGGCTTCAGCTCTTAGCCCACTGCTATTCACCCTGGTGGTGGACTAAACTACCAAACAAGTCAGAGGGGATTAATCAACAAACATGCTGCATGCAAATGACATGGCATTACAAGCAGACTCTGATCAAGAACTGCAAATGATAGGAAATGGAATGCAAAATTGAAGGCGCATAGAATAGCACAAAGTACAGACAAGATAATGGTCATGGCAGCAAATAGGGCAAATCAGAAGAAGATGAAAACTGAGAAAGAAGAGAAAATAATGGAACAGATTAACTGCTTGAATAATTTGGAAGGGGTGTTTGAGAAGAAAGGAAGTCTGAGTGAATGCAGCTAAATGGCATAGAGTGTTGGGTCAGTGTGTGGCAGAATAATGCCAAAGAAGTTGCATTGTATGGTACCTGGGATCTAAAAGCCAGAGCAGTTGAGGAAGCAAGAGGTGATAGAGATGAGTTGCCTGAGATGAGTGATAGGATGCAAGGTAACTGCAATTGCAGAGAAGGTCAAAGGGAGCAGATCACAGTGTGTGCATGAAGCCAGATGCTGATTTGGTGAAGAAGATTTGGGACAGGCAAGAATAAGGCAAGAGAAAATGACAATATCCAGCCATGATAAGACCTGTGACTCCAGAGTATGACTGTTGAAGCAGGTGGGAGTATGTCTCTGAACCAGCGGCGGTGGCAACAGTTTACAGAATAGCCCAAACCCATGTAGAAAAAGTAAAAAATGAAGTTGATGATGATGATGATTTTGTATATAAATCATATTTCATGTTCTGTTTTAGATGGTAGGTTATTATGCCCATGTGTTTCTATGAAGGAATACTAATTTCAGTTCACTCTTATCCCTAATCTGGTTCTGTAATCCACTGTTTCCCTTTGATTGCAGATAAATGACAGTTTATCCTTCCTATATCAATGCCTTTCATTAAATCCTTCACAAAGTATGTATTGGCAGCAACTCACCCAGCATGTTGATCATTTCAGTATTTACTTTATATTATACTTAAGAGTTCTGAAGAAGTCCCACGTGGGGACAAAATTGTTTAACTGTAATAAATCTGTGGAGTTTTATCTAGACTTCTACTGTTTCTTCCACACTTCTGGTATTGTTATGAGTTGGATTCTTGTTTGTTTGCTTTTTGTCAACCTAGTAAATCACACAATTTAAATTTTCATCAAGGAATACCCTCCAAAACTGGACTTTTAGGAAAAGGGAAACTTACTTGACATATACATTATAAAATAGATAAAAATGTTTCTTTTGTCCAGAGGACTCATGTGTAAGCTATCCAATTTAATGAATATAAATGTAAATGGATTCCCCTTATTTTTACAGCTGGCAAGTCTAATAATACAAAGAGTATGGTAATGCTAATGAAAAACTCCCTTTTGGAATTAGCAAACCTAAAGAAGACTCAGGAGGTTCATAATGATGTAAGAAAAACTCCTAGTCCGACTATGCTACTAGTAGTAGCTTTAATACATGTACAATGTAGTGATCATCAAGAATTTTGTAAGATATTTTTTAATGCTTTGTTATTTTCTGATACGAACGAGTACACAATGGCTAGGGACTGGAACTTAATCCTTGTCTGTGAATATGATAAAGTATGAATATTTTATTAACAAAAATACTGTATGTCAGTTTATTAAAAAATCTATTGAATATCTACTTAATATAGCTTCCTGCATCCAGCTGATAAAGACTTACCTTCATTTTCCCCTAAAAATAAAATGTAGTCTAAAAACATTTTTCAATGTTCTAACCTTCTTGCAAGTATATTTAAACTTAATCATAATTCTAATAAATTTGTACCTATTAAAGAGAATCGTAGCAAGCCACAAAATAATTAAGTTGCCTTTTTAACAATACTTACAATATCATGTATGAATCAATGAGCTTATACATTAAATTACCTAATATTAACAATGTCTTAATTAATTTTAATCTTATAAAAAGTCACAGTTAATATGTTGCAAATTTTGCAGACTGATTTCTTTCTCCAAATGTTTATGAAGCCCCTATCTACCTAAAAGTAGGTAAGGCTCTTGAGCAAGGTAGACCTGATGATTCTTTCTACAGCAAAAACAAACAGACAAACAAATAAATAAATACATAAAATAAATGGCTCTTAATCTTAAAAGTTATTTATTGTTGGTAAATGCAAAGGTTTTTCAGATCAATATATGAATCAGTCTAGTATAATTTTTAAACATAAGACTAATACAGACCCCTTTCCTTTAAAAAAGCCCAGTTGTCTAGATTTTAAATCCTGTACTTCAGCATCAGCTAAGTGCTTTAGGATGGTTGCTAGTAGAATTAGTTTAATATTTAATTTGATATTCATGGACTGAAAACTCAAGACAGCAATACAAATTTAGAAATAATTATCTACCATTATAGAAAAATCTAACATACTTATAGTGTATTTGCAGCAGAGGTGCCCGTCATGCATTTGATCAAGTGAATGTTCTCTTTATGAATGCTAAAATCTGTGACTTTCCTCTCAAACATAGTAATTGCAAAAGTATCCTTATGAATCCACCTCTACTTCTTTAGCAATCAATATCAATTTTTATTATGTAATCAAAATCATAACAAAATAGGCAGGTATGTCTCTGATCACCCTATCTCTTTATACTATCTTTTAAATTTCTCATTTACTACATTATTTAAGATTTAGTTTACTTAATTAAATAACTCTAAACAAGCTATAATTGAAATCATGATACCCAAGTTTCTAACTAGAAAAATTAAATATTTACATTTTCAAACTATTCAGGCTATAAGGATTCGCTTGTAAAACAAACATATCTCTTGATGAAAAATCATTGTAGGTGAAACACAGCCAGACACACATCATGCTCTCATCTGAATTTAAATAAATTAATGAATAATATATGACATATTATTTTGATCTGAACACAAGTTTAATTTGCTGGAAAAATTGCTGAAGAATAAAATGGATGTTTTTTCTTCATCTTTTTTTTTTTGATAATTAAAATCAGTGTCATCCTTGTCTAGTTTTCCTATGCAAAAATACAATCTCACTATCTGGTCAGTGTGATTCAAGGTAGTCAAATACCTTTTAACATAAGTTACTTAAAATATGAAAACTGTAAGAATAAGCTTGATTAGACTCTCTTACCTTAAAATTAAAAGTTCTTTTAATTTACCAAACTTCCAGTTGTTTTTCTAGAATTATTAACATTTTTTATATATTTAAGTCACAATGAGCCAGTTCACCTAATACTCCATACCCCCACCATAATTCACCAATCAGTAGACAAAAAACTAAGAACTCCTCCCAAACATCTCACCAACTAATTTCTGATAGTGCATTAGCAATTCCCACTCCTGTTTTATATCTCACCTGCTACAGATCATATTTTCTTTATAAACCTTCTCCTATACTTTCTTTCTCTATCTTTCATACTTCTACAACCTTTCAAACTCTACTCCTACCTTTAGTACACTCATCTACACCCCCCTGTTCTCCTTCAGAAATCCTTTTTATAACCAGTCACTACTCCCCCCATACCACTGCACCTGACACACCTCCTTACACTTACTTGTTCACTCTGTTAAAACCATGTCTCATTATCCTAATCTTCACATCCCACACCACTCCCCATTTCCTCTTTCAACCTCTATTCCATAACTCGCACTCTATCTCTAATCCACTCTTCACTAGTCCTTTTTACTATAATGCTACTGCTTATCATAATTAGCCCTTTCCTACTACTACCTTCCCACCTACCATATTATCACCTTCCATTAAAACTTGATATCACAACTGCTCCTGCCACTCTCTCACTTAACCATCACTTCCAGAACATCTATGGTAAAATATCGCTCAGTCTCTTTAGCATCTCCCTAAATTTCTGTCTTAAACATAAAATATATTACTGGTGCTACAACTCACTCAAAATAAAACAAGCACTTATAACCATCTTTAAAATTCACTCCAAACTTATCCTTCAGACTTCCAAACTCACAGTGTGTAGGGACGTGCAGCCTAATTCCAGCCCTGCAAATCTAATCATAAATTTAAACACCTCCAATCTTCTCAAGTAATATAACAATCTAGATATCCCTTCACCTTCATTTAAAACCCACATGTCCTATGCTGAATCCTATAGTCCCTACATGAATACACATTCCATCCATTCAAATATCCACGCTTATTCATCCATGCATCCTAACAAAATATGCAATCAAATCATAGACATACATGCCTGATATCACATTATATTCCAGATTTCCTAGCCATTACTGAAACATGGCTTAAAGGCAGTATAAAGTATATAGAAGTCATACCTCCAGACTACAGCATTATTAGGAATTAACAGCTCCACAAACGAGAAAGTGGAGTATCCCTACTATATCTTCATTACTATAATCTCTCTCCCACTTCCCCTACTTCAGCCCAAATTTCACACAGCTGAAATACTCATAGCATTATTAAAACCATGCATTATTGCACTATACTATATCTCCCTGGAAATAACATACCCATACTCAAAGAAATTCACTCTGTTTATCCACTTATACCAACTGTGAAAAAAATAATTTTAGTAGATGTCAATATTGATTGTCAAAATGCAACCACAGGCTATTTCTCCTTCTCCTGCATATATATATATATATATATATATATATATATATATATATATATATATATTTGATCTGACTCAAATTATCACAACTTTGACTAAACATAATGAAAACAATGATAAACGCTCTATTCTTGATTGGATTATACTCTCTGACCCAGGTGAATATAAAACATCTGTTACCTATCCAAAGTCCCTCAGTGACAATTTTCCTGTGTGTGCGCGCACACACACACACACACACACACACACACACACGCAAAACTTACACTTGTTACTCTAATAGTCATCAACTCAAACCAACTTGGAAATTCACCAAATTCAACAAAGACTCATTCAACAAAATCCTAACATCCTTAAACCTGTTTATATTAAAAACCTCCCACTAGACAAGGATGTTAAAACTCTTAATACTCTAGTCATAGACACCCTAAACAGTGTTGCCCCTCTGCAAAAAAAAAAAAAAAAAAAAAGAGTAAAGCAACTCACTCCCCTTGGTTCTCTACCCTAGCTAAATCCACTATGCTTACTAAAGACAAGGCTTAGAAAAAGTGGCAAAACCATTAAATGTCTCAAAACATTCAGCACTACAGGGAACTCCATAATCAAGCTAAAACTAGATGTTAATGACCAGAAAAATGATACTATGGCCACTACAACTAAATCACAAAAATGGTCATAAATATTCTGGTCCTCAATATACACACACAACTTAATCCAGGCTTAGTCCTTCCCAAACAAGTGGTCTACTAAATACAATACCTATTTTACTGTAAGCATTGCTGCCCCCACTGGTAGTACAACACTTCCCCCTACACACTCCTCTGACACATTATCCAAAGCACCCTCCAGCATGATATTAACCTCTACAAAAAAAAAAAAAAACAAAGAAAATACTTCCCAACCACTACCAACTGTAACTTAAAAACTGTAATAGTACCAACTATAAAAAAAATGCTCCTTAAGCTTTGCTTCATAGCTGCTTATAACCTACCACTTGAATACCTCAAATGGCAGATGAAGCCATATCATACCCTGTAAATATCTTAATTACTAGGTACATATTGGAATCTTATATACCTTCCATTTGGGAAAAAAAACATCAAATATCATCCCACCCCACAACAGAGGAAACTCAGTTGTATTCTGAAACTTTTGACCAACAGCAATTCTTTAATTTATCTGAAAATGTTGTGGAGCTTTTCCCCCCGGGGCCTCTGAAGAAAACAAGGTATCATAAATAAATAATGTCAGAAAATGCATCCATAGTCAACTTCTCCACCACCATGTCAGTGAGTAGCTCTTAACCAGTACACAACATGGATTCTGTCCAGGCCATAGTACTAGCTATACTGCTCAATTTCTGTTTATGTATAATATAAATAAGTGCAATGACTCTGGCAAATGCATCTCTTCAATATTATTTTGGCTGGGCTGGGTTGAAAGCTGGAATTTGGAAATGGTGGAGTGAAAGCCAAGGGATGGCTGTCTATTGTTCAGCATGAAAGGAGTAGAGAAGGTGGGGATGGGTGGGAACAGGGAGTAAGGCAATAGGGTGAGCTGGGGTGGAACAAGGAAGAATGAAGCAAGGACCTCCTCCATTGGAGTTTGTCCCCAAAACAATCTATGAAAGTTTGCAGTCACTTGGGTCATAGGGGGTGGCAAAGTGATTTTAAAGATGGAGCCAAAACAGTTAATTCTATCTGGTGACCAACAGATCTGAGGGAAGTGGCGATCAGATAATTCAGTGAGTTCAGTTGCTCCCACCTCAGATAGTTTTCCACCAAAAGCAATCTATAAGGTAGAATGTGTAGGGATAGGAAGACAAGGTCCTTTTACTCTGACTGCTTGAAGTATGTCACAGCATATAATTTTAATTTTACAAGAGCAGCATTTACCTGAGGCCTACTAAATTTACCAGGGGGCTGCTGTTCTAACAATATGTTCCTTTAATCGGCAGTCAATCACTGTTAGACAGTTGAGATGTATGCTTTGAAGTGTAAGCACTGCTGTCATGCTTACTTGTTTATTTTACTGCACTTATGTGAAGTAGGTGTTCCTTAATATGCAAGACATTTGTAGAAATAGAGTTTGCCTGATAGATGTATTTGAACATATTCACCTTCTTGGTTTAGGTTACATAGAGGGGTTGGGTTCGAATGAGTGTGCTAATTAGGGTGGGGGGAGTAGGAAGTAAGTTAGATGCATTTGTGTAAGGAAATGAGGTCAGCTAAATGAGTGAAATTATTGATAGGATGATAGGTAGGCATGGGGAAGGACTGGCCTCATTGGTGTGAGTCCCTGGTGCTTTCACATCTCTCCATCTCTTTTCTATGTGTGTGTTATGGAAAGTTGTAATTTGGGGTCTATGGAACCCCCCTTCTTTTCTCCTTTTCCTCCTCTTATTTAGATTTACTGCCTAAGTTGGAATGAGTGGTGTGCGCTTAAGTTACAGTGAGCAGTATGTTCTAATGCTGCTTGCAATGTTTGGTGTTGGCTGGTGAATGTACCCTACACTACAAGAAGAGGTTCAAAGGTTCATAGGTAAATACTAGGCTAATGACCACTAGGGCCCTTAAACGTCTAGCTGTGCATCTTAAATGTGACCCATAAATTTGATTTATAATTGATTTATAATTGATTTATAGAGCGTGATTTCCTGACTGGGTCTGTCTATCAGAGATATAGGATCCAGGCCAGGGGGTGAATTTCCAATTAACTATTCATTGGTCCAGGTTTCACTTAAATATGGATAGGGTGTAACTCTGCTTCACATGGATGGAGAGCCTGTTCCAGAGAATGTTCTGTTCTCTGAGAAACATATCTGTCTCTCCAACATGTCCTATTTATTTTGCAAGCAACATTTAGTTCATTTAATCTAGTAGTTCTGATGCTGTTTATTTTGCAGATGTGAAAAAGATTCATCAAAACATGGTTCAGGGATGCCTTGTCTGCCAGACAAAGATCACCTCTCAGAAGTCTGTATGATACCGAGTAAAGAGACAAGGCTTTGAGGTGATCAGCAGAAGACATTGTGTTTATGCCCTGTGTTCATTTTGTAAGCAACCTTTGAGGACATTCCACTTGCTGTGTGTGTCTGTCAGGTACATACTGAAAAAGGCATTATACTCTGTGATGGGCCTGTTGAGGACCAAGTACAGTGGTAT
Organism: Protopterus annectens; assembly: GCF_019279795.1. Taxonomy (NCBI): domain Eukaryota; kingdom Metazoa; phylum Chordata; order Ceratodontiformes; family Protopteridae; genus Protopterus; species Protopterus annectens. The sequence continues at coordinate 1,279,757,747 of NC_056726.1, read as the reverse complement.
GATCTCTCTGGACCTAGATGCCAAGCCTTTGCTTAAATGTTGAGCAACATAGTAGGATTTTCATACTACCTTGGACACATGTTGTTTGAAGGCTAGGTTGCTATCTACATGAGTTTCCAGATCCCTGACTAGTGAATTAACTTTTAGGGTGTTTTATTGATGACATAGTTACCCACAGTCGAAGACTTCCCAAAAAGTACTATAATGCATTTCTTGGTATTGAGTTTTAAACCACAGTTTGGCACCAAGCATTTGTCTGTATTAGACCTTCCTGAAGGGTGTTTTCATCTTGGGGGAATTCAATGACTAGTCGCAGTTTGCAATCATTTTGGAACTTTGTTAGCCAGAGGCCTTTGACATTGGCTTTGACATCTGAGACGTAGATGACAAAGAGGAATGTGCCTAGCACAGAGCCCTGGGGGGACTCCACTGATGACTGGCCTCTTTCAGGAGGTAGCCTTACAGATTTTAACCTCCTGGAACCTATCAGTGAGCCAGCTAGCTATCCAGTGGGTTATGAAGGAGTTTAAACCTAAGTCTGTAAGTTTGCTGACAATTCCTGAGTGAGGTATTATATTAAATTCCTAACACAGATCTAGATAGGCAGTATGCACCATTTTCTCCTCATCCATTGCCTTAGTGATCTTTTCAAAGTAGTGCTTCAGATTTAGTAAGCATGACCTTCCTTTGACAAAACCAAACTTGGATGGATCCAGTGTCTGGAGGTCTCCTATGTCCTTGTTGATAATTTCCATGGCTTTGCAAATAAGGCTAGCCTAGTCAGACTAAGGGGTTGTAATTTCCAGAATTTGTTGAAGGTCCTTCATTATGAAGGGGGATAACTGTCACATTCCTCCATTCACATGACAAAATGCCTATCTTATGATTATATGGGTTGGGAGGGTGGCCTAATGGTTAAGGTGTTTGCCTTACAAACACAAGGTGCAGGGTTTGAGTCTCACAAGAGATAATTGGCTAAGCTTAAAATGGCTCGCAAGGGCAGTTAGCTTAGTACTAACCTATGAATTTCCTATGAATTTCCTATATTTAAATAATAGGTTCATAGGTTCATAGGAGGTTACTAGGCTTGTGGCCCTAGAGCCCTTACAAGCCTAGTCATGTTAATCTCAAGTTGACCCAATTGTCCTTGGTTATATGATTGTAATTCTCAGAGCGAGTCTATGATCAACACCAACTAACCCTGTCCATGAGGGACATGGGTGCCACCCCCATGATGAATTTGCAGTCTTCCATCCAGTTTTCTGTGTTGTACTTGAATAGGGTCAGTAAGGAGCTCTGATTCATGTGATTTGGAAGTTTATTCCAGAGGAGCGGCAATTTGTGGGAGATATATCTGTCTCTCCAGAATGTTCTGTTTATGGCACAGGCTAGGTTAAGATCCCTGGAGCAAGTGACTCTTATGCCATTTGACTTGGGGATGTTTAGCCTCTCAGCAGCCTATAAGATGCAGAGTACAGTTCCCTGACTTTAAGACTATCTATGTAAGTCATGGTTTGGAGGCCCTGTATTGTCTTGGTGAGAAACCTCTGTTGTCTCTCCAGCTGCTGTAGGTGTCTGGTGAGGTACATGCAAATGGCAGCATTGTATTCTATTAATGGTCTGATGAAGGTCTAATACAATGGATTTATAACATCCTTAGACCTGGATGCAATGCCCTTTCTTATGAGATGTGCAACATAGAAGACTTTCCTTACCAATGTGCAAACTTGGTGGTTGAAGTTCAGATTGCTGTCAACCTGAGTCCCCAGATCTCACACCACTAGGTTTGAACTTGGGTGGATGTTGTCAATATTGTAATTAGCAGGAAATTCTGCTTTGCCAAAGGGGATAATAATGCACATTTTTCCATTTAGTTTTAGACCATGGCTTTGGCACCAATCGTTTGTCTGTGTTAGCCGCTCCTGTAAAATGTTAACATCACTGGGGACTCAATGATTGCACCCAATGTGCAATCATCAGTGAACTTGGTAAGCCAAAGGCCATGTATGCTAAGGCCATCTACTTTAGCCTGGAGTTCTGAGAAATAGATTCCAAACAGTAAAGGGGCCAGCACAGATGCTTGTGGTATGCCACTGATGACGGCTCTACTGATAGAGATGGAGTCATCAACTTTGACAGTATGTGTTCTGTTAGTGAGCCACTTGGCTACCCATCAGATGATGTAAAGGTTAATCCCCAGCTGAGAGAGTTTGTCAGTGATACCAGAGTGGGGGATTGTGTCAAAAGTCTTGGCTAGGTCAAGATAGGTGGTATGTACTGTCTTACCTTCATCCAGGGGTTTGGTGACTTTCTCAAAGAAGTCTACCAGGTTTAATAACCATGATCTACCATTAATAAAGCAAAACTGGGTTGGGTTTAGAGTTTGAAGGTGATCTAACTCCTTGTTGATAAGGTCCAAGATGATTCTTTCATGGCTCTGCAGATGAAGCTGTTTAGACTTATGAGTCTATAGTTCCCGGGGTCAGTTGATGACCCCGCTTTGAGCAAGGGGATTACTGTTGCTGCTCTCTATTCTTCTGGAACAAAGTTAGTTCTCAGGCTATGGTTAAAGAGAACACCAAGTGTGTCCACTAGGACCTATTTTAGATAGATTAGTAAGCAACCTGGGATGTTATTTGGTCACATTGATGCCATGTTTTTGGCCTTGAAGAGCACAGATATGACGTGATCTCTAGAGATACTAGGCAGAGGACTGTTTTCAGGTAAGCTTTGGGGTATGGCTGGTGGGGACAGGGCATGAGGTTTGCACCAAATCAGCTAGCAGGTTGGTAATTTCCTCCAATATAGTATGAGTGGTACCATCCATTATCAGTTCAGCGCATAACTAAGCATTCCCTTTTAAGTTTCAGATGTAGTTAATGAATGCCTTATGATTATCCTTAACTCAGGATGTTATTTATCTTCATAATTAGCTTTAGAGGTCTTTACAAGATTTCTGATTTGCTTGTTCAAGATGAGAAGGGAATTCTTCCTGTGCTGAGTCAGTTTCCGCTTGCTCCTAGACATCAGTTTCTTCCTCTTGTTATATAACCTGTTTATACTTGAGGTCCACCAGGGTGGCTTGTTTTTTTCAGGAATACTTGGTTTTGATCTGATCAGGCACATCCAAGTCTATACAACTGTGTACACCTCTGCAGAGGAGTCATTGTTGTCTGTGATTGCAGGGGGTATAAAACATTTTATACAATTGCTTAGTAGGCTCTAGTTTGCATTGGAAAAGTTGTTTTTTAGTTTTTTTGCTACTGTGGGGGTGTTAGGTTGAACAGTTACTTTGAGTGAGACTGATTTGTGGTTTAATCTTTCCTGGGAGGCCATCACACAGGGGGGCAGTGCAGTGACCCCCTTGCTGGCAAGTATATTGTCTAGGACATTTGAGACCCATGTTGGGGTGCAGACTATCTGTTCCAGAGCGTCTGTATTGACAAAGTCTAGCAGCCTCTGGGTGAGCATGTTTGTGCTTATGTATGACAGTCAATGGAAGGATAGTTGAAATCTCCCATGACTAAGGTGTTGGGCTGTATGGCGAGTGAATCCAGTAAGTCCAGGTAGGCAGTGTGCTTTTCTTGGTTCATGGTGGGGGATCTATTGATAGTATTGCTGCGGTAGGGTATTTTGCCTGTAGTTAATTGGACATGGAGTAGTTCAAGAAAGTCATACTGTTTCACCAGTCTCATGGTGTATTTGGCTTTAATGAAGATGGATATACCTCCACCTTTGGTTCTTTCATGCTCATTTTGAGGTCTGAACATATGAAAGGCATTGTAGCCCTGCAGAGCCAAGGTCCTCTTCTTGGCCATGTCTCAGTGACAGCATAGACATCAGCATCTTCCAAGGTGAACAGGGCTTCCAAGAATTGAAGTTTCCTGTTTAGACTCCAAGCATTAAGCAGCAGAACCTTGAGTTTGCATGAGTGGATTTTGTTAAGTCAGAAATGTTGTTGTTTTGACATTGCCTAAAAATGCTCTATGAGGGTGGCAAGGACCTTTGCAGTATCCAAAAGTCTAGAGGAGGCACGTGTAGACTATTTCTGGCAAAGCAACATGGTCTGTTGACCATGTCATCCCAGGCTGACACTGGATCCCCCCTGGACTGACACCAGAAGCTACTAAGCCAATCATTTTTTGTTTATATATTGGCATCATCCTGAGTGAAGGTAGAATGCTACTTAGGGCTAGGGCCATACCTGCCTAGGACACATAGTATGAAAGTTCAGTCATGTCTCTCTTCATATAGTCCAGAGAGATACGCCTCAAGTCATTCACTGTAACATGAACTATAACAGAGTCATAATGGTACTTGTTGAGTGACTTGAGTTCATGTGTGATTTGATGCTTCCTGGCATCTGACAGGCAGCTGACCAAGACTTTCTCTTTGCCCAACCTGGTGAGGGGGACATCTGTGTGTCTCACTATGGAGTTGCCTTTGACCAAGACATTAGGTTTTGAGGTGTTTTGCCTTAGGGGCCTATATGCTGAGACACTGGTGTGTGAGTTATTATTTGTAGTGGTTTCTATTGCATAGTAGTGTGTGCAGTGGTTTACCTTTGGGAGGTCTATGATCTTTTGGTAGGCCTATAGTGAGTACCTCTGCATGTGTGGGTTTATGTGACCTTATTTTGCGTGAGAGGTGAAGTGTGTGTACTGACAACCTCTTTTATGTTACATGAGAGAATTGATTCCAATTTCGTAGTGTAAGTAAATCTGTCACATGGAGTATTTGTTTTAGGAGTAAGTGATTGTCATTATACTTCATGCATTATTACATTGCCTCATTATGCCCATGTCAATCAGGCTGGCCAGAAAAATGATGCAGAAATGATGGGAAACTGCCCATCCATTATAGCAGGTTTTTACTCTATGTACTATTAGAAAAGGGAGTGGGCTAGTTCAGTTTTTCTGCTAGGACTAACAATGGAGTTTGTTCTATTGAAAGCTAAGGGTAAGTGTGGCTCAGTGCACAGCTGAGTGGCCTGTAGTGCAGCTGGGGAGCTTGGGAGGGGGTTGACTGACAGATGTCTAGGGAAAAATGTTGTTTCAAGGAGTTTGCATCTATATGGGTATTGCTAACCACCAGTGTGCGGCACACACCAATGTGCAGATGGTACGCTTAAACAGAGGTGAAAATAAAAACTTTAATTTAGCAATAGGAAAACACACAATGATCCTTCCTCCAGCAATCCTCAAGTCAGACAAGGCTACACTCATCTGCCACAAGGGTGCAAGGAAGCCCTTCTTAATGTAAGATGGCTGGTTTAGTGCTCAAGTATATCAATAACAGGCTAGATTCAGTAGATTTGAATCTAGACTACTCCATATGGGCTAACAGTACAGTTCAAATCAAGTGCAAAGAATGATGTAATCACAAACAGTAAAAAGCAGAAATAATGCAGTAATAACATAAAATACAGTTTAAAACTGCAGTAGAGTCATAACATGTCTCCAAGGATCCAGAAAAGTAATATTTGAAACTATTCAGGAGGCATCCAGGGATATTACTGGACCCCACTGAGGCCCATACCTCTCAACTGTACCTAATTTTGCAGAATGTCAAGGTTTTGTCTCATATTGTTGGTCTGTTTTTCATAATATTTAGGTTTTCTGGTAAATAAATGACAAATCATTGAGGATTTAAGTCAGAAAATAATGACAGACATGAGTTCCAGACTTCATACCCATCAGAAAATTCATGCTAACGTAAAACCTATTATTCTATCAGCTTTCTATGTTTGTACGAGACATATTTTAAAATTGTCCCTGTTTTTAGGCCTGTGTCCCTCCATTATATATGGCTTTGTCCAGATTTCTTACTCTAAGATGTTGAGGGGTATGCTGAGGCTGTGTTCTTCAGTTTAATGAGTGCAGCCAGTACCTGCTCCCTAATTATTGTTGGAGACGCTACATTTGAGGATATTATTAGGCCATGGTTGAGGATGAGATGGGGTAAATTTGGAACTGAATTTGTCTGCTAACAGGTTCACTATATCATCACACTCTGTGAATGTGGTACCGTTAGCCACCAGTTCAGGATATTACTGTGTGCTGCCCTTATGGTTTCTGACATAGCTGTAAAAGTCCTTATGGTTATCATTCACATGGAAGGATATGTTAATCTCAAGGTGAGCTTTGCTTGCCCTAATTAGCCCCCTTAGTTGCCTAATTAATTTGATGAGAGAGTTTTAATCTTTATGGGAATTATCCTTCCTGATTATTTCCATCATTTGTTTCCTTTATTTATTATATCCTGTTTAATTTGGGATGCCACCAGTGTGGTTTGTTTCTGGGGCTATTTCTGGACCTACTTCTTGTATGGGCAGTATCTTCTATGCACTTATTGACATAGTTATACATATTTTCTGAGAGCAATTTCACATAGGCTGGTGTGTTTTTAGGATTTTGAGGGGCATTGAATTTTGACAAACCATCACTTAAAATAAGTAATTTGCCTTGGAAATATTTCTAACTGTTACTGGTTTTAATAGCATTAATGTGTTGATTTTGATTTTGAAGGAGACAGCTTTATGGTCAGACCTTACCAGAGAGTTCAGTTCCTTTATTTGTACCCTTAGGTTAATTTAGTTTACAGCCACAGAGTCAGCGTTACAGTCACAGACAAGACATTGTATGTGGGAGGGTGCACCATTCTCTCATATTTGTAAGCATGAGGTCCAGTATGTTGGAGCTTCTAGTGGGCATATTCATTATTTGGTCAAAGGTGTTTGCATTTACAAAGCCCAGAAATCTCTGTCTGTAGATCTCAAGTCATGTAGGATTCACAATCTACAGAGGGGTAATTAAAGTCTCCCACGAGTAGGGTGTTGGATGGAAGTGTTCCCAGTAGGGCCACATATGCATTGTGAGCTTTTTGGGACATGAAGGGTGACTATCCACATATGCTTTGTGAGCTTGTTGGGACATGAAGGGTGATCTATAGCTGGCTAGGGTATATGGTACAAGATTTTCTTTATGGTGATCTGCACATGTAAAACTCCAGCATGTCATCCTGTTTGACCACCCCAGAGGTATGCTTGCTATTGATGTATATTGAGACATATTCATCCCTTGTCTGTGCAGCTACAAGTCTAAAAGTGTGGAAGGTACTGAAACCTTGTGCTACTGGGGTAATCTCTGCCACTTTAAGCCATATCTTGGTAACTGCACAGATATCTATATTCCTGAGTGTGAATTGGGCTTGGAGAAAGTGGAGCATTTTTATTTAGGCTCCTGGAATTGAACACGAACACTCTGAGGTTCAGTTTTGTTGATTTTGCTAGGTTGGTAGGCTTGTTAATTTGACATTGCCTAAAAAAGGCACTATGGGGTGGACAAAGTTTTCGCCAGTATTCAAAACCCTACAGGGAAAAGGTTCAGACCATCCTTGGCAAAGCAATGTGGTCTGTTGACCATGTCCTCCCAAGATGACAAATATTGGATCCCCTTAGAATGACACCGGTAAGACACCCAGGTGTTGAAATCAGTCATCTTTTGCTCATACTGTGGCATCATCCTTGGTTTTGGTAATATGCTCAGTGCTAGCCTCATACCAGCCTGAGACAGTCTGAAAGCTCCATAATGTCTCTCTTCACACAGTCCAGGGAAGTACATATCAGGTCATTTGCACCTACATGGACTATGATAGAATCATACGGGTACCTATGGTATAATAACTTGTGTAGGTGCATAATTTGGTGAATCCCAGGTCCAGATAAACAACTAACAATTATCTTCTCCTTCCTCAGGCTCGTTAGAGGAACATCAGTATATCTTGTAATAGAGTTGCCTTTGATGAGAGTCATGGGAAGTGAGTTTGCTTGCCTTAGAGGCTTAGTGTTCTGAGAGTGACAGTATGTGTCATGTTCGGTGTTGTTTTTACTGAGAGCTTTTGGGCTTGCTGAGGTATAGCTTTGACAGGGGGTGGTCTAGGTGACCTTTGTTGTTTGAGAAGATTGCTTTTAAGTGTCTCAGCATAAGTTAGACTATGTGCGTTTTGTGTTCTATGTGAGGTGGATGTTGTGTGTGTGGTTCTGACAACCAGATGTGAACTTGTAAGCAAGAGTTTAGGCTCCAGTGTCATTGTGTAAGTACAGCTCGTACATACTGTGCTGATTAAGTTGTGGTCAGTAAACATAAGACAATTACTGCATTGTCTCAAGATGCCCATATCCACCAAGCTGGCTACAGAGAAGTTAGGAAATTGCATATCCATATTGTCCAGTCCCTTGATATGTGAGCTACAAGGGGGTGATGCACTCAGGTTAGAAGTCTATTAAGGTTGTTTGTTTGTGCAGACTAATAACGGTGTTTCACTGGGGACGATTGGGCTTAAACAGTACTAAATTCTACAAATTTTAATGTCTTAGACAAACATGAAAAATTGTTAGCAGCACAAAAAAAATCAGAAAACTAAATAATGAGCCCTTTGGCCCATAAAACTGACTACATTATGAGTCTTTTTGTATAATTCCCAACTCAGATAGACCAGGCAAACACCTTTTTTATGATTATACATTTTATTACTGCTTTTTATTTGCAATGTAAGTTGCAATTTTATTGGCAAAGCAGTTGCAATGGCTTTATTGAGTTTGATCATTTGTGTTGACTGGGGATACAGGGAAAAATAATGTAAAATATTCTAGGATATTTAAAATCTGTTATTGGGTCTTGACTGTTTTGCAATCTGCTCTGCTCTTGTTATAAATCATGAAGAAGATGGCTGAGTGCTTTAATTATTTTTTTATTTTATTTTTTTTATTTTATTTTTTTTTGCATTCTCCCCTTTCTAAAGCACTGAATATTGTAAAGGAGAACATACCTCTCAACTGTCCAGATTTTTGCAGAATCTCCAGATTTTTGCCTCAAATTGTTGGTCAGTTTCTCACAAAATTTGTGTTTTTCTGGCAAATCACTGAGATTTGAAGTCACTAAATAATGACATACATTTGAGTTTCAGGCTTTATATCCTTTGGAAAATGCACACTAATAGCAGTTCTGTTATTCTAGCTACTTTCTAAGTTTATAAGAGAAACATTTAAAATATCATATTATTTTTGGGCATTTGTCCCCCAATTATTTTAGGCTTTATAAAGATTTCTTGTGCTAAGAGACTGAGAGGTATAAAGGAGAAAGTTGAGGGTTGAGGGAAAGCTGAGAGTTGGGACCTTTAGAAAACTGTATTTATATTTCATGAAAACAATGAGAAAATAGCTAAGGTTTGTTTTTCTATCAATTCTTGTGTACCCATGTCTTTGTTTCATTTGTGATTTAGTAAAGATGTTTAAACACTGTTGCAAAAGTTAACTCATTCATAAAGAAATTTATTGAAAGTGAAAGCTTTTGCAAAACACTTTAGTAGAACATTGAACATACAAGTTGTAGCTAAGGAGATGAAAATATTTATTTTTTCTTAAACAGGCATATGATGCCTCCATGTTATCAATCCCCCTTCAAAATGTTATATTGTTTCTGTCTAAGAAAACTGGAATGTTTTGAAAGAAAGCATATTTACTGCCGCAAAAATGCAGACCATCTGGAAGTGCATAAAAAGAGTAGCATACGTTTTATTAAAAATAACACATAATTCCCATCTGTAGAGGCAGATTGTCTAAACTTCCTCAGTACTACTGCCTAGCATTTAAAACATTACCCACATATTCATTAACTGTATGTTCTCTTACTTAGCATTGGAAAAATTGCACAACTGATCTACTGTCTATAGTCATATCTTGCATATTTCTGTTCCTGCAAAATGTCTTTCTCTGCAACTAGATTGTATCTTAACTGATACATTTATGTAATTACATTTGTTTTCTTATTTCCTTATTCTGACTTAATTTCCATGGTTGACTGCCCTTTTTTCCCTTTGCATGTATGTATTTGCTATAGGTTCATAGGTAGGTACTAGGCTATCGACCCAAGGGCCTAAGTAAGTCTAGCCAAAAAGGTTCCTTGGCTTATGCCACCCGAGAAAGTTAATTTCCTGTGCTCCTGTTGAGCAGAGCCAAAGAAGTGATCCCCAGAGTGTATTTCCTATTTCCCATCCACTCATCAAGATTTTTCTTGAAGAGTGCTAATGAGGAACTTTGCTTGACATAGATGGGTAGCTTGTTCCAGCGTATAGGAAGTCTCAGGGACAGGAATCTATCCCTCCAACATGTCCTGTTTATTGTGGTGACAAGGTTTAGGTCCCTTGAGCATGTAGCTTGGGGGGATTGGAATTTCTTTAGGTGTAGAATGTCCAACAGCTCTGGGTTTAACATAGCGTTATATGTTAGGCAGAGATCTCCTTGGAGTAGGTGATATGCTACAGAGTAAAGCTGGAGATTTTGAGACGGTCAGTGTAGGGCATCTGTTTGAGGTCAGTAATCCTCTTTGTGAGGTACTTCTGTGGCATTTCCAACTTCTGCAGATGTCTTGTGAGGTACATTCCAAAAGGGGCATTGTACTCTATAATGGGTCTAATGAGTGCCGAGTAGAGGGGAACAATGACCTCTTTTTTTCCTGGATGAGAACCCTTTTGTGATGAGGTGTGCCACATAGAAGGATTTCCTGACTACTGTGGCAATAAGATTATCAAAGGAGAGACTACGGTCCACCTGGGTCCCAAGGTCTCTTATCACAGATTTGGAATTAGGTACACTGCCATTTATGTGGTAGTTCATGGGTGCAGAGTTTTTACCAAACGGGATGACAATGTACTTTTTGGCATTGAGCTTGAGGCCATGCCTCTGACACCAGGCATCTGGCTCAGTGAGGCCCTTCTGTAGGATGTCCACATCATTTGAGGACTCGACTAAGACTCCTAGTTTGCAGTCATCTGTGAACTTCATTAGCCAGAAGCCTTCTGTGTTAGCCTGTACTTCAGAGAAGTAGATACCAAACAGGAGAGGTCCCAGAACTGAACCCAGTGGTACTCCACTTGTCACTGGTTTGAAGTCAGATTTAGAGTCTGCAACTTTTAGAGTGTGGATTCTGCCAGTGAGCCATTTGGCAACCCATGTTGTGACATAGGGATTTATACATAGTTTAGTGATTTTAGCTATAATTCCAGAATGGGGGATGGTGTTAGAAGCCTTGGCGAGGTCAAGATACGCTGTGTGAACTACTTTACCCTCATCTACGGTTTTGGTGACTGCCTCAAAGAAGTCGATCAGGTTCAGAAGGCATGATCTGCCTCTCACAAACCCAAACTGGGTGGGGTCCAGAGTGTGGATGTTACCAATGTCTTTGTTTATGAGTTCCATGATGATACATTCCATGGCCTTGCAGACCAGGCTCATCAGCCTAATAGGGCAATAGTTCCCAGGATATATTTTGAGATTGTTTGTTTATCAAAGGTCCTCATCATGCCTGGAAATAGTTTCTTCACCAGTCCAGCTACACAAGTAAAAATGAATGGTGGTACCCAAGTAGTAAATTGATATTATTCATGTCTGTTCTATGCTAAGAAAGGTAGACATGGAGTAGAAATGTTGCTGTATATATTTTGTTTTTCAAATTGATTGTTTAGTTTTGGCAATTGTCAATCTTCTGCCAAGCATACTTCCTTTATCTTGACATTCCTGTGTAGTATAACTATCCAAACCATAAATCCCCTACAAGAATGTCTTAGTGGGTGGAAACATAAGTGTAGATCTTCATGGTCGGAGGAGCAGGAGAATCAGCTGCAAACAGAGACATAAGGGAGATCTTTGCTATTATCCCTAACAGTCTCTGGCTTGCTGGATCATATGTTAGGTGGACATACAGTGATAATACAAAGGAGACACTACTGCCTAAATGGTGAGACATTGTCAGTGCAGGACATGCAGTGATACCATGAAGGAGATGCCACGAACTACATGGGGATACATTGTTAGTGCAGGGCATGTAGTGATACCATGAAGGAGACTCCACAGACTACAGTGGGACACATTGTCAGTGTAGGACATGGAGTGACACCACAAAGGAGACACCACTGCCTACGTAGTGACACATTTTCAGTGCAGGACATACAGTGATACCATGAAGGAGATGTCACGGACTACATGGGGACATGATGATACATTCCATGGCCTTGCAGACCAGACTCATCAGGCTAATAGGGCAATAGTTCCCAGGATATATTTTGAAATTGTTTGTTTATCAAAGGTCCTCATCATGCCTGGAAATAGTTTCTTCACCAGTCCAGCTACACAAGTAAAAATGAATGGTGGTACCCAAGTAGTAAAGTGATATTATTCATGTCTGTTCTATGCTAAGAAAGGTAGACATGGAGTAGAAATGTTGCTGTCTACATGGTGAAACATTGTTAGTGTTGGACATGCAGTGATACCATGAAGGAGACATCACTGTCTGCATTGTGACAAATTGTCAGTGCAGAACATGCAGTGATACCATGATGGAGACTCCATGGACTACATGGTGACACAGTGTCAGTGCAGGACATGCAGTGATGCCATGAATGAGACACCACTCTCTATGTGGTGACATGTTGCCAGTGCATGCAAAACTGCCATGCTAATAAGCACTCCTCAAGGCTGCAACATTAGCATGGGATTATGTAATTTTGTCATGCTACCAGCATACTCTCACTCACTGTCACCTCAAAAAAATGAGCAGGTATTGCCTCATCACTCCTCATTTTCTCTCAGTGGCTCCTAAGTTATCCAGGATGCTAACTGGACCAATGTTATCTGGGTCATAGTCAGAGCTTTAACATTCTATGTCATGCAGACAACTTGTCTGCCTCTTTCTGACTTGAACCCTTTTCAGACTCAGCCCAAAAATACTGTCCAAATAACCGACTTGCTCAGTGTTACCCAGGAGGCAAATGGAGGCTGTGGGAATCAAACCATGAAAAAAGAAAAGAAGCAGATTATTATATTAATCCTCTGTTATGTCAGACATATTTATGTCATGAAATGACAAATACTGTACTGAATACATGGGTTTCTGTGAATTCATGTCATATGATCGAATGATAAAAATATCGAATCCCTCTTCAGCAAGACAAGAGCATAGGCTGTCTTGATCATTGAAAGACAACATCAGCAAATCTCACCACATTGAATAGTAATAGTTGGCCAACAGCTGCGATGTTAGATACTTACCTGTTACTTTTGGCATGTAAAACATGATGGGAGTAAATATGTATATTCTTTCCAACTTACATGCAGCTGTTGGCCAACTATTGCTATTTGATGTGGTGAGATTCGCTGAAGCTGATGTCGGCTTTCAATGATTCAGACATTTGCTTCTCTCATCTCACTGAAATGTGGTTCGATATTTTAATTCTTCAATCATATGACATGTATCCATTTCTGTGGTTTGCCTTAATTGGATGTGGTTGCAGAGGTTCATAGGTGTTTATTAGGCTTATGACCACAAGGGCCTTTTTAAGCCTAGCCATGCATCCCAAATATCTGACAAGTTCAGATACCTTTGATAAATGTAAGCATGGGCCTGGGAGATGAACCATTTACATGCTACCTCTGTCCATTAGAAACATAGGTGCCAAACCAGGGACAAATTTCCAGTTTCCCATCCAATTGTCCAAGTTGCACTTGAATTGGGTTAGGGAGGAACTCTGCTTCACATGGATGGAGAGCCTATTCCATAGATGGGGTAGTCTCTGGGATACATACTTATCTCTCCAGCAGGTCATATTTATATCACAGGTAAGGTTTAAGTGTTTAGAACAGGTAATTATGGTGCTGTTTGTTTTGTGGATATGCAGGAGGTCCATCATAGTGGGGTCTGACAATGGCCTCTATACCAGGCATAGACCTCCCCTCAAACACCTGTAGGAGACAGAATACAGGGATAGGGCTTTGAGGTGGTCTGCATAGGACATATTACTTATGCCCTGTATTGTTTTAGTGAGAAACATCTGTGGACATTCCAGTTGTTGCATATGCCTGGCTAGATACATACCAAAGGAGGCATTGTACTCAATAATAGGTCTGATGAATGCCAAATACAGTGAAACAATGACTTCAAGCTTTATCAAGCAAATAAGTATATTGCAAATCCATATCCAGAGTTCCTGTGTCTGATTTGTAATTACCACCAACCCTAGTCCTCCACTCTGTAGCAGCATGGTTCAACAAACCGTTTTCAGCTAATCTGTGGCCAATCTGATTGTATTAGGTGTTCTAAGACAGTGAAGCAACTACCTTATGCTTACAACTGTTCACTGCTTCTACAAACTGATAGAAGAACCTGTGAGAGAGGTAAATATTTTAGACACATGGAGACAAACCTCATGCATCAGCCCACTATCAGTAAACATCATACCTCCGCAACATTACATCATTGAAAACATACAACTAATCCCATAATTTATGCTGAGGGGGTAATGAAAAAAATTGCCAAACCCTCCTAGAATATGTTCTAAACGATCTTTGCCTACAGCACACTTGGCAACATCTATTTCTCCACTCAAACACCTCAAATATACTGCAACTCTACACAGATCACCCAAGAGACACTAGGAAATCCAAGCATAAACCTACCTACTAAATCTGCTTCTACACAGGGGATGTCATTGATAACTCTGTAGTTAGCTACACAAACACTACTCTCACTAGAGGCTCTATATTATGATATTGCATGCTCAGAAGAGCGAACAACACATAATCGACCCCATGTAAGTGAAAGCTTACAATGTCGAAACCTCAGAACAGCGATTGTTTTCCAAGGGAAAAAAATCACTGTTCCGAGAGAAAAATAACTATTAAACATTATATAATATGGGGGGCTTCACCCCCACACCCCCTGACGTGGGGGGCTGTGCCCCCCACACCACCCTACTTAAATATACCAACTCCGAGATCACACTACAGTGCCGAAAATGCAAAGTAGCGAAAGTGGTCAAACAAATTCTTTCCCAGGGAAAGAATTAGTTGAAAAGCCACTTTGCTATTTTGCCTTTTCACGCTTTTCAGTTCGACAAATACGTATTTGACAACCTACATCTGCAACAACATAATAGGGAGCCTCACTAGTCTGGGTAAGAACAGGGTGAATGTAAGCTGCCTGAAAAGTGTCAAGATCCATGAAGTCATGAAGGCCCTAAGGACCTTTAAACATGACAAGTATGAGTATGGGTTAGTGGTGACCTATGAGGAAGTGAATGACCTGAGAAGCTTCACACAAAGGGACACGCATAGAGGAATGATAGGACTTCCTTTGCATGTGTTAGAGGCTGGAAATACACTGGTCTTGAGTTGTATCTTGCCTTCCCCAGTAATGATGTTTAAATATAAAGACAAGATAATTGGCTTTAACAATTGGTTAAGTAGTTGGAGTAATACCAAAGGGATATGGTATGTGTCAGCCTGGGGTGAGATGGCAAATAAGACTTCCTGTTCCACCAGGGATGGCTTACACCTCTCATATCAGAGCATCCCTGTACTGGCTAAAACTTTTACTCCCCATATAAAGCCTTTTCTAGGTAGCTTATCCCTAATGGACATTTCAACATGGAAAACTCAAACCTAAATCTGGCTGCTATATGATGTAAGTGTTTGTGTCTGTCAAGGAGTCTGTCTGCCTTCAGTTGTGCAAATGCATTTGGCAAGGTTGTTCATCTTTACTGAATACCAGTAACAAGTGAGATCTGCAATGGGTGCCAATTCTGAAATATTTTGCTTGTTTGACTGTTGCTGACATGGCTGAGGAGAGAATGAAAATGGTGCTAAATTTAGATCATAAAGGTGGGATGTTGAGGAGTCCAGGATATTTGTGGTACTCCTTGTGAAGCGCTACAGCTGTGGGCTGCTTCAGGGATATGATACTGGGTCTCAGTATGAGGCTTAGTCTTAGAATAGCTTAGCCAAGGCTGTCTCCAGTGCAACAGGCATTCCACGTACTAGAGAGCAATGCCATCACCATTATAGTGACCATAAGAAGCACAAGCAGGACCTACTAAGCTGGGAACACCCTCCCATTGTGTACTTATACTGACACGTAACCTGCCTATGATATGTGTATGATGATCTAGCCAGCCAACGTGGTTACTCATCATGTTTTTATATATATTTCTTTTCTTTTAGTGCTGTACAGCTTCAGAGGAGATAGCTGCACACCATGAGTCACACCAGGAGAGATTAAATTGCCTCAGAGAGGTACAGGATAAGTACGACTCAAGTCCACATTCAAGCTAGAACATATTCTTTTCATTCCATCAAGCACTAGCATATTGAACAGGCATACCTCATCCTTCATATCAGGCATGCATGCCTGCCCTGTCCAGTAACTCCTGCTGCTTACGTTAGGCAATGAGAACACCAGCTCAGCTGTGGGTTCAATATCAAGGAACAGCAATTACTTGTTATTACTGGATAATTATGTATAAAATAGTAACAGAAATAATATGTCAAGAAGAAATAAATTATGTTAATTGCAGCTATTAAATCTGAATGCATATACCTATCCATCATAGGGAAAAAAAGGTTGTTGTTTCTTATATCATTTTCATAGCAGTGAGATTTGTTTATTTTATGACACATAAATACATTTCCATTATATATGGATGTGGCAAAGGTGTACAATACTAAACTATCATAATTGTTTATGTACTGCCAGACCAGGATTGTTTAAAAAATATAGTACTGTGACATACCATAAATCTAATTATCTCTTTTGTTTGTCTGCTTCCACCCTGTCTCTCTCTCTCTCTCTCTCTCTCTCTCTCTTTTTTGGGCGGTGTATACTTTATTAGTCTTCTGTTTCTACAAATAGCTGTTGAAAAAATAATGATCAACAGCACAGAGAGGCTCAGCCCACCATACTCTCACAGATGGCAGCACAGCACAGCACTTCAGGGTCACAGCCTGACAGTGTTGCCTCCACAACCCCTGCCCTACCTTTTCCAACTGCATCAGGTACCTCTGCACCAGCTGCTGGTGCATTGGTACCCTCTGGGAGCAGTAGTAGTGGAGGTGATGATTTTGTCACCCAGCAGGAGCTGACAGGGCTGGTGTACGATATAATGGAGAGGGGCCTTGGTGCACTTATTTTCAGGGCTGGGTGCACTAATTAACAGGGTTGAAAAGGTCTTGCATCAGATTGAAAAGACAATGTCACATCTGGCATTGACCCACGGAGCTAATGCAAGAGATAGTGATAACAGTTCTGAAGGTGAGGAGTAGATTCTCACTGTTCTCAAGTTGGATGTGAGTGCACCCTGATGCCCCCTACCTATCCCCAATCACTGCGTCCCTCGACCTTTTATCTCTATCACCAAATCCTGATTTGTATGTCCTGAATGTTTGTCTATGCTTCCTAACTTACCCTACCTACCAGACATATTTCATATTCCTATCATATAGTTAAATATGAATGTCTGCATTTCTCCCCATATAAATATGTTCCTTAATATAAGATTGGAATAGTGCAACAGGACATAATTTACAAAAACATTCTAGGTCAAACAGGGAGACTTATTTGGCCAACCTTATCCTGTTTAGGTATTCATGTTTATTGCACTCTCCCACCCTTTATTTGTATCAATAGCAAATACTTTATTGTACAGAGCATGAGAGATTAATGATTTAATAAGTAAGACTAAAACAACATGCAGCTGTTCCTACATATCCCATAAAACATATTGTTGCTACTCCTGTCTGCATCTGTCTCTGTCTCTCTATCTCTGTTCATCCCTTCTTCATCAGTTAAGTTGTCACCGAGCTTCAGTTGTGTTATTTTGATATAAAGCAGAATTAATTTCTTTGTGGCATGATGAGTTAATGCTCACATGTGTAGCAGGATTCTTGGCTAATTTCTAGGGTTTTAATCCAGCCATTAGCTAAGTGTTGCTGACCGGTACAGTAATTTCCATGTATTACTGTTGGCTACGTATTGTTGTGAGCCACCATTATCCTTATTCTGTCATAATCTACAGTGTCCCTGTCTCCATGTCATCCTATCGATGCATCTTCTCCCTTCTGTATCATTATTCTTCCACCGCTGCATCATGCAATGTCTGACACTGGGCAACAAATGCAGCTAAGGCTATGTGGAAGTACACAGCTTATGGCAATAGCTTGCGATTTTATTGCCTTTGTCCACATTACTCTATCACACTTGGTGCCACTGTTCTAAGCTATATTTAGTCAGTTTAACAGTGGCCAATAGGGTAATGAAGATGAATACATACATTTATGTTTGCTGAAATCTGCCGTCAAATAGTACCTATTAGTATTATGACTTCCTACTCAGTGTGCTCAGGTAACACTCGGATATACATATTTTTCTTAAATGTTCGAATACAGATGGATGAAAAATGTTTCAAGATCTGTTATCTGACTCATGTGGGTGGATGTGTTGGCCACAGCTTTGCTATATTGGTGTGCCTTCTACCCATTGTAAAGCATTTCTCGTACAAATCTTTGCATCAAAGTCAGCACGGAGCAATACAGAGTTCTGCTAATTCGCATTCTAAGTTCAACACTTCAAGATATGATCACACATGGACTAACACTTTGCCATCAGCAGCACAATTTAGTTTGACAGCTCTGCTATAATAAATTAGTATAGTAAAATAAAAATAAAAGAAAATCAAATAATTATTGTTTTATTTTGCACAGCATAGGTATGTCTGTATTCCTTTTGTCAGCAGGTGATCTTGAATTCTTAATGATTTTGGATCATTTAATTCAGTCATTTAATGTTTGCCTGCTCTACAGTGTTTACACTTGCACTGTGTTAATGAGTTTGGTTAACCTGTCCTTACATAATCCATCACCGTTATTTTGCAGTGCACTGTCATATGTGTGACTTGCATGTTTGCCTTGCCAAAGCACATAGTTCACGTATGAGGCAATACACGTGCAATCGTCCCGATTTGAAGTTGCAGGAATGTTTGATTGACAAACCACTGGTATGCAATAGTCAGTGTGTATGTCAGCCCATAGTGTGGAACATGTCAATGTTCCTCACAATAACACAATGTACATTAAGGACAGTATCTACATTTCAATGGAGAAGTATGTCATTATATGTGACAATGACAGTGATGTTGCATTGTCCTGTGCACACATATGCATTTGTTATATTGCACAGCACCATCTCTTCCAAACAGTGGATGTTAAAAAATTTAAAAATGTCCCATTTCAAATTGTTAATGTCAGTCTTCTCTTGTGCTGCTTGCTATTAATACAGTGATCTGTAGATTGTGTAACTAGACTGGTAGGAGGTTATTTGCCCATCATGGAAGACACGGATGTGTGTGCATGTGAGTCTGTGTGTAACACTTGTTGCTGTATCTAGTTCCCCAAAAAGAATACATTTAACTGTTCACACTGCTTCCCTCATCACACTTATGGACAAAACACCTTCTTTGCAACACATTGATTGTCATCCTGACAAAAGTGCACTCACTCCCCTTTTTCTGTGCCACTTACAACTTATACAATGCCCTCTCGACTTGAGTAACTGGATAGGTTGTATGTTCAGTGAGAAATCTGTGTGTGTTCAAAATGTTTGTTGCTATATCCACTTCCCCTGAACAGAACACATTTAAATGTGCTGACACAGCTCCTTTATCCCACTTTGAAACATTCTCCTTGAAATAAACTGATGAGGTCATCTTGACAAAACTGCTCTGTCTCCTGTGGCACTTGTGATTAATACAGTGCTTTCTACATTGTGTAACTAGAAAAGTAGAAGGCTTGATGCTCAAAGTGGGAAATGTGTCTGTGTAATGCTTGCTGCTGCACCCACTTTTCCTGAAGATAATGAGTTTAAATGAGCATATCACACTTTCATTACAGATTTTACTGAACCATCCTCGATAAAACCCACTGATGAGGTCATTCTGATAAAAGTGCACTCTCTCCCCTTAAGCATCAGGCATTTCCTAGGATGCTTATGACTAATGCAGTCCTTTCGACATTGTATAACTAGATAAATAAGAGGCGCAATGCTCCACATGAGAACTGTATCCACTTCTCCTGAAGAAAATGTTTTAATTGTGCACATGGCTCCTGTCTCCTAAGTTTTAATGAAACACACTGGTGAGGTCATACCAATAAAAGTGTACTCTCTACCCTTAAGAGTCAGACTTCTCCTGTAGCACTTGTGACTAATACAGTGCTTTATACATTGTCTGACTAGATAGGTAGGAAGTTCATGGCTCAATATTTATTTATTTATTTCCAGTTTGGTTACCGGGGAAGTCCACTGGGCCAACATGACCCATTTTCAGTGGAGACCCGGGGAGAAAAGCTCCAAGAAAGCATTGCACAAATTCAGTTACAATAAAATACAGGAGTATACAAGATAAAATTGTAAAGAGAGTTACAAAATAAGAATATTCACAAGCATAGTTAGCAGAATTCATAGAGAGAGAGGTTAATGTGTGGGTGAATGGAGATGTTTACTGTTAGGTGAGCATGTGCTCAGTCAACTCCTACTCTGGATAGATGTTTTAAACTGCTACATGACTCTACATCCCCTAATTCAACCCACCACATCCGCTATATCTTTGTAACACCATGATGCAGCTATGTATACTGTTTTTACTTTACTGATTATGATTTTCTGGACATTACTTAAAGAAAATATTTCTTTTTTAGGCCATACTCTGCCCACATTGTCTAAATGAATATTTCTTATAACATTGCCATAGACTGAAAACATATCCATTTATTTTTTTTATTGGGGAAAGTAATGCAAAAATCGATTAAGTGGGGTGTGAGAAGAACGTTTCCATTTGTCAAATGAAAGGCGTTTTTTGGGGCAGCAGTAAGAGCACTCAGTTATAAAACTATATTGTCTGCTGTCACCCCTGGTGCAACACACTGATGAGGTCATTCTTTCACAAGTGAACTGTCACTATTTAAATATCACACTTTTTCTGCCGTGCTTATATGTCTTACACTATTCTCTAGAATGTATAACTATATAGGTAGTAGGTTCAAATGCATCAATGCTTATCCTCTACAAGTCTGATTACAAATGATTCAAGATTGTTTTACACACATTTGAAGTGGCAACTTTTATAACCCAGATGGCTATACAACTCATTTTACCAGACACATATCTTTGGAAATGCACTACTGATGTGATCCCTTTGTAGATGCTATACATCTCACTTGTACTCAGTATTCTCCTGTGGTGCTGCTGCTGATAATTTGCTGTTTAGATGATGTAAGTGGATAGAATAGGTGGTTTGAGTCCATCACTGATTAAATAGTGTGTATGTGATTGCTGCTGTATAACACTGGTGACCTCACAACCACTTTTAAGTATACTTCTAATTATGAGCTGGATGTACAGTGATAAAATCCTAGCATCCACAGGGAAAACACTTTTTGGCCACACTATGATTATATAATGCTGCTATACCTGCAGTATGTCACACCTGGAGTGGGAATTCTCCCGTGCTGCATGACTTTAATACTATGCTTTGTACAATATGTAGAGACTGTTCACTGCCTCTGCCTTTGGGTTTAGTCTGGATTTGTCTGGAGTTACATACAGCACCTTAAATCATGGGATTTTTGGGACTTCTTGCACAATATGTAGGATATTTGACGCCAGCTTTGACTGTGTCTTTGACCCTCATACTGTGCATATTATTTTTCAAAGATGTGTATGATGTGTAGCTGTACAGTGTTATTGTGCACTGACCCAGTTGTACGTTAACATGCCATTTGGCACTTGCCATTCAGGCACTAATCTTTAGCTTGCGATCGTGGGTATTTAATTCAAATCCAGCATTTACCCTCGGAGTGCATTGTGTCAGTCTTATTATCACTGTTCATGTTGCTAACACTGTTGTCAAACACATTTGCTGTCTGCATGTATAGATGTAAATCCCTCTTATAAAAAGCTATAATAATTTGTCACATAGCAATGCTTAACATGCTGCAATGCTTTCACATACTGACACTTCTACCATGGCGCATTTGTCCTGTACAATATCATGTATTTTCTTATGTCAAATGCGCATGTGTTCAACATCCACATTCAGTGCCTTTTAGCATTGTTCTGCCTTATACTGTAATGTATGTATAAATGGCATGCACCACAGTTATAATGTATCCATTTTCAGTAGGAGAGGCCTCCACCATCCCTTTTATCTCAGAGATTGTTTACAACACATACATCTGATGTAATAAGTTAACGTAGGTGAAGTGTCGCAATAGTATTCAGACTTCCACTGTGGTGCTTGTAGTTGATCCACATGTCATTGATCAGTAGAGTCACATAGCTTGCTGTTCAATTCCTGAAAGGGGCAACATTATATGAATGTACTGACATTATCTAAACACCATTGTATCTAGTTGTTGTTATCCAGTCTTATGTTGGACAATGATATATCATCAGAGGCTGTGATTGCATGGCAGTGAGCTGGTTATTCAGGGCATGTCATGCCTTGATTGCTCCTCTGGCACATGCTTTCCCTGTATTTCCCCTTAATATGTCTGGGTTACAGCAAATGCTCATATGGGAGCATTGCCTATATGCAAGCCATTTTGTTTACATTCTGGGCTCATGCTTGCAAGCACTTTATCATGGGTGTGAACACTACTGCTGGCCACAAAATGGTGCTTGGAAATGTGTAGACCTGATGAGTGGCATCCATCCATATTTGATTAGTGCTGCTGCTC
Source organism: Protopterus annectens (assembly GCF_019279795.1). Classification (NCBI taxonomy): domain Eukaryota; kingdom Metazoa; phylum Chordata; order Ceratodontiformes; family Protopteridae; genus Protopterus; species Protopterus annectens. The sequence goes on along the minus strand of NC_056726.1, from coordinate 1,279,735,132 downwards.
ATTGGTCAAACATGCTTACATTGTGCATGCGTAACGTGGTACCTACATAATTATTAATGAATCCAAGGGAAAATGTTTTGCAAAATCACACTAGAGACAAGGAGACTGTGTCTGAAATACACATTATATAAACAAAAATTGTAAGACACACCACAATGTTTTTAATATAGATGTTCATTAGATTTTAAGCATGAACGTAGCACAACATATGAACTGTAATCTTGCTTCAGTTGTAGGATTTATTTGCTATTTGTCATCTGATTTTTGTCCCACTAGACTAGTGTCTTCTTTTTAGGGGAAACCCAAGGTGGTATTTATACTGTTAGAGGAAATTTGGCAATGGCATCAACAAACTTCCCCTACTCTTTTCAATAGGTGCCATGGGATCTTTTAAATCCCTCTGAGCTACCATCAACTCCAGCAGATGGGACCTCGGTTTAACATCTCATTCATAGGATGACACACTGGACTGCAGCACACCCATAATGCTGCCCTGCAGTGTCAACAATGCGTCTACCTGTTGTCTATTTGCATGCTGCTCCTGCGCTAATGCAAAAAAAGATGATATGAAATAGAGTGAGTGCATTAAGGTGATCTATTTTAAATGTATAAAAAGCTTTCAACGCCATTGCTTATAATTTCTCTATTGCAAGCATAGCAGGCCTATGATCAACAACGGCTACAACTCTGGCTTTTTGGCAGGGCATAAT